>NC_056729.1:304744781-304772281 GCF_019279795.1 Protopterus annectens
ATAACCATTTTTTTCCTGTCTCTGCTATTAATTTTCTCAATTTGTTTTTTAATATACTATTATGCCATTTAACTAGCCCTGCAGATTGTGGATGGTATGCACAATGATTTTTTTAAAGAAATACCAAAATTCTTACTCAACTGCTGTATGGTTTGATTTACAAAGTGTGTACCATTGTCAGTGTAGATCCTTTCCGGAATACCAAACCTAGGAATGATTTCCTTGACAAGTACTTTTGCCACCGTAGCTGCATCTGGATTTTTGGTTGGAAAGGCTTCCACCCATCTGGAAAACGTATCTACAATGACAAGACAATACTTCTTATTTTCACATTTGTTCAATTCTATGAAATCCATACAGATAGTGTGAAACTAATATTGTGGTGTAGGGAAACTCCCTTGCTTGGGCTTTATCGCCCCCTGTGCATGATGTTTGTTACAAATCTGACACGTCAAACAACATTTTTTTAGAGTAGTTTGTAAATCCGTACGTTGTGAACAACTGGTTCACCAACTGTACCATCCCCCCTGTTGAGACATGGCACTGCCCATGAATCAACAAAGCTGCATATCGAAGCAAGTTAGAGGGTAGTATCGGTTTCCCTTCTCTAGAGATGTACATCCCCTTTTCGAGAATTGCTCCTCGTTTTATCCATCGTTGTTTTTCAGCTTGCGTAGTGAGTGTCTGCATCGTTTTTAACATTTCTAAGTCTAAAATCGCAGAGGGTTGTAATTCCTCATTTTAAAAGAAATACTTCTGTGGCTGCTTGTTTTGCAGCTGTATCAGCTCTTGCATTACCTTTTGAAATCCTATCTTGTTGCTTGGTATGAGCTATGCATTTACAAATGGCTACTTTCTGAGGTAACTGAATAGATTCTAAAAGATCTAAAATAAACTGTGCATTATTTGCCAGTAGATGTTATCATTCCCCGGTTTTTCCACTGTTGCTCAAAAACATGTACAGTAGAAAAAGCATACTGGCTATCCGTAAAAATGTTTACACATTTACCCTTTTCTAAGGTACATGTTCGTGTCAGGGCGATCAATTCTGCTGCCTGTGCAGATAAGTTGTGTGGTAAAGGTTTTGCTTCTATAATCCCAGTATCAGAAACTACTGCATATCCAACTAGGTTCTGTCCTTCAGGACCCCTTTTGCACGAGCCATCCACGTAGTATGTCACCTCGGCGACATCCGTGAGATCTTTCCTAGGTAGTGTCTTTTGCTCAATTACCTGCAGGCAGCGGTGCGGTGTGCCGTCTGCAGGGGTCGGAAGCAGAGTAGAAGGGTTTAAAGTCGTGCATCGCTCAATTGTCATATGAGGTTGACTCAACAATATAGTCATAAAGGAAAGATGCCTAGCAGGGGAAAGATATGCCACTTTTTCTTGTAGTAAAATAATCGCGACTGCATAAGGTACTCTCAAACTGAGGGTGGAACAAGACTACTGAGGCTGAAGCCTGTACTGCCATTGCAGCTGCAACTACTGCTTGTACACAGTGGGGTAGGGATCGTGCCACTGGGTCTAGTTGTGATGAATAGTAAGCAATGGGGGGCGTTGCTTATCCCCATGCTGTTGTGTTAATACTGATGTCATGTAACCTTGCTTACAATCTACAGTTTGGAAAAAATGTTTATGGTAGTTTGGCAAACCCAGAACTAATGAGGACGCTACTAACTGCTTTAGTTTGCAGAAAGCAGATTCTGCTTCTGGTGTCCATTGTAACAAATCCTGTGCTGCCATAGGCTTCAGTCAGAGGTGCAGATTCCAAAGCATAGTTTGGAATCCAGCTCCGGCAAAAATTACTTGTACCCAGGAAGGACATCATTTCCTTCTTGGTAGTGGGTTTTGGTGCTTGCAAAATTGCTATTTTTCTGTCCTCATCTAGTGTTCTACCTTCCTTGGATATTACATATCCTAGGTATTTGACTTGTTTTTTCCAAAGCTGCAGTTCACTTTTATTTACCTTATGTCCTTCAGCGGCTAAAAATCACAGAAGTGCTATGGTATCTTCTCTACAATCCTGCTGGGTGGGGGTGCCAGCAAGATGTCATAAACATAAAGTAAAATCTGACTGCCTCTTGGTGGGGTGAATCCCGCCAAGTTGCTTGCCATTTCTTGTGAGAATATCGTTGGACTTTCACAATATCCCTGTGGTAGTCGCGTATATGTATACCTTTTTCATTGAAATGTAAATGCAAACCAATACTGGCTATCAGGGAGTATCGGTATCGAAAAGAACGCATTACTGATGTCTACCACAGAAAAATAACTTCTGTTGAGGTTTTAAATCATTCAACAGGCTGTGTGGGTCTGGCACCGTGGATGCCCTTGGTTTTACTGCATCATTTACAGCTTGCAAATCTTGGACCATATGCCATTCTCCATTTGCCTTTTTAACTGGAAATAAGGGTGTGAATCTGGAGATTCTACTAGTATCCCTCCTAAGGCTGCTATAATAGGCTTTATCCCTGCCTCTGCATCTTTTCTTAAGGGATACTGTCTTTTTTTGTGGTCTGAATGCTGACTTTGGCGTGATAGTAACTGGTCCCGCTGTACGAATGAGTCCTACATCTGATTTTCCTGTTGACCAGAGGGTCTCTGGTATATTTCGTAAGGCATTTTCTTCCTTTAACAGGAGTGTCAATCAGCTGTCCTCGCCAGACTGCAAGTGCCCAGCTGGGTTGGTCTGAGTTATCCAATTCAACTTCCGTATTTGTATTCCCTGCTCTGACAGTTCTAGTTCTGTCTGTTTTTCCCATCTCCTGACTTCTTCTTCTCCTAGGTCTGCCCATTCTATATTTCTGCTTTTGGTTAAGCTAACATGTGCTTATCGATTAGATTTATAAAATGTAAAGAACTCCTGGAGCAATGAACAGCTGGCTACACTGTTCCCTTCTGTGTCCCAGTACAGGTTACGCAATATCAATCTATTTGCATGATTCTTAAACCATTCTTGCTCATATTCCTTATCGGGTCCTGGTGTGTTACAATAATACAGGGTACAGTGCAACAGGTTATCAATGTCAAGGGAGGGGAATTTGCTGATGGCTGCATTCATTAACTCTTCAGTCACAGTTCCTGGACCAGTCGTAACCAAGTCCTGGCTGTACCAATAAAACATTTCACCCTCCGACTGCACTGCAAAGGTATCAATTTGTCACTGTGCTTCCATACCTTGCATGGTTGGGACTACTGCTATACCAAATAGCTGCATGAGGTCTCTGCCCAAGAGGTTTACTGGGCATTTTGCAGAAACAACAATTTTACTTTTTTTTGTGTCAATCCTGAAACTGGATCAGTTATTGCAATGTTACGGGAGAGAGGCTCCCGATACAGCTGTCCATTAGCTGCTTTGACTAGTATGTAATCAGGTGACTCTGTGTTTTCTGGCAGTTTGGAGGGATGTATCAGGGTTTGTGATGCCCCTGAGTCGCACAAGAATTTGACTTCCCTCCCTTCTACCAAGAGTGTAACTTCCGGTTTCGTGTCTGCTAAATAAAGTTCCAAGCTCAATAAAGCTAGGTCTAATATTTCATTTTCTTCATTGTCACTAACTTCCTGCACTTCCTCTACTCCCTCTATCACATTCTCATTTGTCCCTTCTTTGCTAGCCCCTTCTAGTGATTCCTGACTACCATATAGCCAGTCCTCACCCTCCTTGTCTTCCGTTGTTGCCTTCTTGTTTTTCTTGCAATCCCTTGCCAAATGTCCCTTTTTACCGCATTTAAAACATTCTCCCCTTTTCTTTCGCCCTTCAAAGTCCTCTGATCGTTGATCAGATTGTTTCCCTATGCATTTTTCTTGCCCTTTTTTCCGGACTGTACTACGTAAACTTCTGCTCCATCTTCTACAGAAAATACTTGCTTTCTTTTTCTTTCTGCTATTAAAATGCCTTTCAGCATGCCTAGCATATTCAAGTAATGATTGTAACCTGCTTGTATGATGATCTACCATGTGTTTTGTAATAAAACTGCTTATAGGTGCAATACTGCCCTTTAAAAATGCATTCTTTAACAGCTGTTCATATGCGGAATCTTGTGTTTGATCTTCAGGAACCTGCATTCCACAGTGGTTATTAAAACACTCTAATAATCTGGCATAATACCAGTCAATTGTTTCACCTTCTTGTTGGATGCATTGATTAATGCAAGTCCAGTCTGCCCTAGGTTTCCATTTTTCAGAGATGCGGTCTGTAAGACCTTTTACTCTGGTGTCTAATTCTGCACTGCTATGTGGGAGGGGTCTTTGTGCAGCGTCACTGGGATTCCAATTCCCACTAATCCTATACCAATCTGGCCCTACAATTTGTCAACTACCTTTTCTGCCTCTTCTCCGGTTAAGTTATAACTCAGCCTCATTCCTTGTAAATCTTCTTGAGAATTTTCTAAAATTAACCTTTGGATGGGGAATTCCCTCAGTGGCTTTCCAGATATCTTCCGGAGTCCAAGGTCTTATACACTAAAATAGTTGGGTCCTGATTGTCCTGACCTGCCTGAGGATTGGGTACTTTTATAAGTGGGCATATTTCTTCTTCTTCACTTATAGATCATGAATTCTTAACCATTTGCCATAACTAGATTCCTTCATCTGAGTTACCTGCCTTTGTTCGGGACCTGGTCTCGATGGGATCTCTAATTTTAGTCAGTTTTATTTTCATAATATCTCTATTTTCAGTGACCACAGGATATCATGGGGGTGGACTAACCTGTTCACTTGCTTCATATTCTGGTAAGGAAGGTGGAGGTGCTGATGCTATTACTAAGTTATTATCCTCCTTATCTAAAAACATTGCTTTTGATTTTTTGTTCTTTTGTTCCCTACGGTTTACTTCCTCAATCCACCTGTGTGCCTGAGGAATTCCTAATTTACGTTGCTTTTTTACCCGACCTTTTGAATCAGTTTTGAGTTGTTTGACAAGTTTGATAAGTGAGGATTTTTCTAATTTTCCGTCGAATTCCATTTTGAATAATAATTAATATTGTCGGCGCGCTGCGACTGCATGTATTTTGCGTCTTCTGTTAACGGCGGATTTTGGGATCTTTTTGTGCAATTATTACCCAATTTGTTCTACCCTTTGATCGTTATGAAACTTTTCTTAATTTTTTAACATGGTACCACGGATTTTGTTAGTCTCTTCAGAATGACTGTCTACTTATTCTGTTTCTCCTGATCTGTGACAAGACAGTAATCTTTTTTTTTTTTTTTTTTTGTCCCTGACTTGTAAGAAAAATACAGTCTAACAAAAACAATACACATCTAGTCCCTGATCTAAAACAGAAAAAAGTAGATTCACCTTGCCTGAGCCCACGTGATTGATCACCAATTTGCAGAGACCCGTCCTTCAGTCGCAGATCAGAAAGTGTCTGGCCTCTTTTGAATGACAATTCAGTCGGAGGACTTTTCAGATAAGAAGAACCAATTTGGTTTCTTCCTCTTACTGTTTCAACCACCTGGCCTGTCTGAAGTTTTTTTCCAAAGCTATAGAAAGAATCATTATGGAACTCATAAAGTGAGACCTAGGGGACCTAAAGATGCTTGACCCCACCCAGTTCGGCTTTGTAAAGGGCAGATCCTGCCTTTTAAACCTGGCTGACTTTTTCAAAACAGTCACTAGAGCCATTGATGAGGGCAAAGCAGTCCATACAGCATACCTGGACTTGGCTAAGGCCTTCGACACAGTACCCCACTCAGGCATCATAGATAAGCTAAACAGCTTAAAAGTAAACCCTTATGTCACTAGATGGGTTGCAAACTGGCTAAAGGACAGAACCCATAAAGTTAAAATCGCTGGAGCAATGTCAGACTCAAAGCCAGTCACAAGTGGTGTCCCACAGGGATCTGTCACAAGTGGTGTCCCACAGGGATCTGTCCTGGGACCCCTCTTGTTCGGCATTTATTTCTCAGATGTTAAAGCAAACATGGGAGGGCTGTAGCTGACGAAGTTCGCAGATGACTGCAAACTAGGCGCCATAGTCGATACACCAGCAGATACACACATCCTACAAAAAGGCCTTACTGAAACGGACAACTGGTGCCGTAGTCACGGCCTTAAACTAAATGCCAAAAAATGTATAGTCATCCCTTTTGGAAAAAACAAAGTACCCACAAATTATCACATAGACAGCAACCCACTGAGTACGGAAAAAGTAATCCGAGACCTAGGGACCCAAGTAGACAGTGACCTCTCATTTGACACCCACGTTGCCAAAGTGGTTAGAAAAACATTCTACCTTGCACACCTCATCATGAAGGGTTTCACATCCAGATCCAAGGATGTCATTGTACCCCTATATTCCTCCCTCATCAGACCCATGATTGAGTACAATGCCCCATTTGGTATGTACCTCACCCGGCACTTGCAACAGCTGGAGAGACCACAAAAGTACCTCACCAAAAGGATCAAGGGTCTCCAACATATGTCTTCTGCCAGACTAAAGAAACTTCAGCTCTATTCAGTAGCATACCGCCTGCTCAGAGGTGATCTCTGCCTGACATACAAGGCCATGTCCAATCAGGATCTGATGGACATGCTCCACCTCAAAAAATCCAAATCCATCAGGACCACGAGAGCTAAAGACTTAAACCTCGGCACAAGTATGAATAGGACATGCTGGAGGGATAGATTCATAACCCAGAGGCTTCCCATGCTTTGGAACAGGATCCCAGTTCGTATTAGGCAGAGCCCCTCACTGACTCTCTTCAAGAGAAATCTTGATGAGTGGATGGGAGATCGTAAGTTTACCCCAGGAGTTACATCTGTGTCACTGCTAGACAGGGGCACAGTAAACTAATTCTATTATATAAGGGGACCTTCATTGTGTCACTACTAGACAGAGGCACAGTATTCTAGATTTATTCTGTACATTTTTGTACCATTTCATGGGGTGGCAAAAGCCACATCACTATGGCTAGGCTTACAAATGCCCCAGGGCAGATAGCCTAGTACTATACTATGAAACTGACAGATTGGTCCTTCGGACCGGAACCCTCTCTTCACTTCGGATCAAAGACCAATTCGCGTTCGGTTCAAGCAAGGCACGCTTTATTTACTTGCAGCAAGGAGACAAAGCATGTAGGCACAAGGTTTGTCTGAATTATTGGTGATTAATATGTTATTCTTATACAGTTCTCTTCTTGTCACACAGAAAATGTTACTATTCTATTGCTGACGCTGTTAGACACAGCTTTCTGTATGTTCTACAGAAAATGTTGCTAGACTTATTGCTGACCAAGTTAAATTATCTGCTGTTTTTTGAGAAAAAACAACCTGGCCTTGGACTTTAGTCCATTTCAACTTTTCAATTCTTCAATTGTACTGTTCTAATACACGTTACATTTTGTATAGATTTAAGGTACATTTCTAGCTTTGGTACAAGTAATGCTGACTATGGTTAAAACTTTCAAGCATCTATTGTTTTCTTCATCAATAGCTTCTAGCAGCTGCATGTTTTCTCATGGCATAAGCAGAAATGAATATCGTTTTAAGTTTCATGACATTAGCAGAAATGAAATGCTTCTTAAGTTTATAATAGCTGTGCAGATTCATGCAGTGTGAACAGAATAAATGTGTTAACCCTTTTAAACCTCAAATGCACTAAGCATGCATATTACTATTACACATTTTTCTAACAACTATGTTTGTGTGTGAATTTAAAAAGATCACTAGTATTGTTTATGTATGACGTTTATATTTATACTGTGCTTACTGTGAAAAAAATATGCTTACATTCACCCTAAAAAAAAAAAAAAAAATACTATATCAGCATTTGTGTACCATTTTTGCTTATGTCCAGACATAAGTTAGTGATGAGTGACAATTCTTCTCTGTTTTAGATCTTAAACACACTGTTTTAAATGCATGTTCTTTTCAACTGTTGCTTTAAATATAAACATACTTTGCTAAGTCGGCTGTTGTGACAAGTAAGCTAATTTAAGTGCAAATTTTGAATTGTTCTGGTTTTATTTGAAGTCTGTATGCTTTTATATGAGAACGTTCATTGTGTTTTAGTAAACATTTCATCGTACTTGGTTGTGTATTCTCTGGGAGAGTTTCCATTAAGTTTTTTAGTTTGTTGTTTTGGTTGTTCTCTTGTTGATAATCACTTTGTTATGCTCTTATTTTGTGAGGTAATTTCCTTTGGACCACTATGGGCAAATGATGAAGAAAACATATTTTTTATCTTGCCATGATTTACTACACCTCCCAAAGCTGCCTGCAGCAAAATAAGTACTCATTCCTATTTTTATTTTGTTTTTACTCTTATCTGCCTCATGGGGGCAGACATCGTGATTCCTTTGGAAAGCTAAATCTGTCTCCATGCACAGACTGTGAGAACAAATAGCCCTACCATTTGTTGTCAGACTAACTTCCATTCACTTAGAATGGACCACCTGAAAAGAAATGCCAAGTTTAAGGGTCTGCAGCTCATGTGTCATTGACTGGTATGTGCTGAGTTTTACAAATGTTGTTCCTATTGATGTACTGCACATTCTCTGAAAGAAACTTGCAAAAGTGTCAAATTACTGAGATAAAGACTTCACAAGGAGCAGTTTTGCAAGTTTCAATTCCTGGCTATGTTACTCCTCCCATCTCCCGCTCCTTCAGTGGGCTACAGTCTCACATTTCAGGCTTGGGTAGATTCAACTATTTTGTCAGCTTTGCATGACAATAGGCATTAAAAAAAATCACAGCCTGGTTGCCACTATGTCTCTTCACTTCTGAATAGCATTTCCCCAGGAATAAAAAAAAAAAAAGCACACATCAGTCCAGACTTTGGGCCACTCTATCCATTTCTTATTGTGCACAGTAAAACATTCAGTTTATAATGCATTCTGGTTGCTGACACGGTTATCTTTACATAGTTATCTTATAGCATAACTTGAACTTATGGTATTCAATGACTAGCTTTACAACGGTTCTCCGTTTCTTAACAATGACCTCCCAAGCCTCTGATGTGACCCAGTACTTAATCTATGTATTTACAGTATATTGACAAATACAAATATTTGTGTACATATGACAAGTACAATAATACACACATACCATCATTAAAACAAGATAAATGCAATATAAATCATATCAATATAGTTATGATTTCTAGTTTATGACCCTGTCTATAGAAACTTATTTTTGAATTTATGTTCAAGCAGTTGTATATTTGTTGTATATTATCTTGTTTAATTGTTTCTCAATATTCTAACCATTGTGTATGCTGCATCAATTGTAAAACTCTGATTTTACTCCTTGTATATTTTCTATGCTCTTTGTACAAAATAGCTATGTTTGTATAATTTATTTTTATTTTTTATAATTGTTTACTATGTATCTGGAGCTTTTCTCCCCCAGCCTCCGCTGAAAATGATCATCTTGTGTCCAGTTGGACTAACCTGGTAAACAAATGGAAAATAAATAAAAAAATAAAATAAAATATCCTAAGAAAATCAATCAATATACCAAGTAAAATCCAAGAAAATAAACACAGAAAGAAGGAAAATGTTTCCTTGATGCTGTCATAAAAATCCCACTCACTTATTCAGATATTATGGGCAAACATATATATTATCTATATTATAACATATATAATATATTGGGCAAAACAACGTACCCAACACATTAGTTATAGGTGACTCTATAGTCAGGCACACTGATGTCCCACCAGGCTAAACAAGGAGAAAGGTTACTGTCAGCTGCCTGTCAGGTGCCAGGATCTGCCACAACCCATGCACTCAGGTCACTCCACAACCAAGTACAAATATGACTCTGTCATTGTCCATGTTGGTGTGTATGACCTGAGACATGCCTCCCTGGACTACATGAAAAGAGCCATGGAAGAGCTCTCCAATCTTGTAGCCCAGTGAGGTATGACCCTAGCCCTGAGTAGCATTCTGCCACTGCCCAGAATGATACTGCAGTACAAGGACAAAATGATTGACTTCAATTGGCTAAGCTTCTGGTGTCATTCTAAGGGGATCCAGTATCTGCCTGGGACGACATGGTCGACAGACCATAATGCTTTGCCAGAGATGGCCTGCACCTGTCACCCATGGGATTCCGGATACTGGCTAAAGCTCTTTCTGCCCCTATAGTGCCTTTTTTCGACTGTACTGTTCCTGTGGTGTGTTTGTTTTGACTTTAGTTTTCTTTAATGGATCCTTAACTAGTTTGTGTTACATTTTGAATTTGAGTAGATTTTAAATTCTGAAATATTTTGTATGTTATAACTTTGTAGTTATTATAGCAGTCATTTATGCTTATTAATCAATATTCCACTTTTACATTAGTAAGTATTACTATAGTATCCTGCTGTTCACAATCGTAATGAGCTGAGGTGTAGAAATCTTCTGCACAATTTTGTATGCTGGCAGTGTGCATAGTTTTTGATGGACCTGAATTGTGGTACTGAATCATTCTATACAATGGACCATGCCTGCCTGAAAATTGCACATAAGACTTCATGTCACACTGCTAAGTTGCATGTGCTCCTTTGCCACTTGTAGTCCCTGCACTTACCAAAGAAATGTGTGTACATTGTGACTTTGCTTTGCCAGCAGTTTTAATGGGAGAGTGCTTTGGATCCTCTACTTGATTTCATCCAGCAAAGGCAACACAGTGGTAACAGTTAACATGTGACTGTCAGAGCACCGCATCCTCTTGTTTGTTTCCTGGCTGTAGAGATGACTACATTGGTTTCTCAGTGGGGCATGCATGTCCACAGTTTGCCCACTTGCACACTTTGTTGTGCTCAGCTAATCTGACAGGGCAACGTGGGGACCACAGTGCATGAAGGCATAACTGTAGTCTGTGCAATTGCTTCATCACTGTATTTTGCCACCCCCCCCTTTTTTATTTTTTTGTTCTCGCTGTCCAATTGGCCCATTGTTTGCTACCAACGGGGAATGAGGTCGACCTGGAAGGGACCCTTGTGTTGTCTGCCTTTGAATGGTTCAGAATTTTCAACTTAAAGCCTACCCCCCCCCCCCCTCCCAGAGAGGTGACATGCAATGGGCTGACTGTGAAGGCCATCCCATTATTTCTGCAAGGGGAGTTATCTCTAGCAGTGCAGTCCATCACCCCAAAGTACTTAAGTATGGTTTCCCTGATTTTAAACAGGGGAATTTAGACTTATCTTGTGTGCCCTTAAGTAGTCTTAATGCTCCCTGCCCCTGGAAAGGCTCAGAAGCCATGCCACTTCACTCTCTCAGTGCTGGAACTTCTAATTAAACCCCAGTGACCTGGGCTGCAGTTGGGGATTCATGCCTTTGTACTACAGGACAGGGTTCAGCACTGAAGTCTTGAAGTGGATAGGGTAGCCAGTGGCTGGCCATGAGTGTTTCATAGAAATGTCGTCCTCCTTGGCCATTTATATGTGCCAAGTCCAATTTGCATACTGCTGTCTCAGAGATATGGTTGTTCCTCTTCTATTATTGATAGGATCTTTGCCCATGTCATTAGTTGTGTGTGTGTGAGTTTATAGTAGCAGATTACTTTGACCACAGAGATTTTGTGTACATGTGCTCTATTTTCAAACATAAACTGTACTCTTGTCAGTTTGCATTGCATATTTCTATAGTGTTGCTTAGTTATCCACATTTGAGCACTGTGGACACACCTGGGATGGCTGTAATAGCTGAATGCGGTTCTGGCTGTGTACAGTGTAGGACCGCTCGTGTGCAGTTCTGGCTTTGTGCAGTGTGGGACAGCTGACTGCATGTGGTTTTAGCTGTGTACAGTACGGGACAGCTGACTGCGGTTCTGGCTGTGTACAGTGCGAGACAGCTGATTGTGTGCAATCCTGGCCTTGTAGAGTGTGGGACGGCTGATAGTGTGTGGTTTTGACTTTGTACCTTACACAGTTGCAGTGAGCTGATACTCTTCTGCTTTACACTTTATGAATAACAGATGTCTTTTGGGACTCTAGATAAACAACGAGGAAGACTTCATGCAGTGACCTACTGTATTGTGTAGCTGAGTTGGACGTCGCTTTGGTACCCACTTCTATGTAACTGGCCTACTTTCTGGTGTAATGTGTTCATGAATAGCACCCATTTTCTTAAACTGTGGTTAGTGTATAGATGGTATTTCAAAAGGCCTTGAGCATGGGATAACATGCTATGCCAAACAGTTACCTCATGCTTGAGCCAAAAATTAAGGGCTCTTCCAGTTTTGTCGTATGTTAATTGGGACAGGCAGTAACCGATAACTGATTCCTAAAGGGAAAATAGACTTGCAACACCAAAACTCTTTGGAGATTTATTTTGGCGAAGAATATCAGTGTAAAAACCCTGAAGAACACAATGGAAATAGCATATCTGTCGTAAGAAGGGCTTGGTGTTGCAGAAAGTGTGTAGTGGGAAGCCATATTGTCTGTAGTGTCTAGTTCTGAATACACACACACAGGTGTTCTACTGTGGGAGCGCCATTACAGAGGGAAGTTACAGCCTGTTCATATGTGTGGTCAGCATGCCTTTCAGGTGTTTCACAAATCTCCAGAATTTTGCCTCCTATTTGTGGTCTGTTTCTCGTAAAATATATGGTTTTCTGGCAAATCGAGTATTGAGGTGATTAAATGAGACACACTTGAGTTTGACTTCATATCCTTTAGAAAATGCATTGCTAAAGTAAAACCTGGTGTTATGTCATCTTTGATTTAGACTAGTATTTAAAGTATGCCACTGACTTTTTGGGCCTTTGTTCCCCCATTATTTATTAAGCTGGCCTTTGGGAGTATGCAAGCTTTTAGCACTGGTAAATATTAGGGGCAGAGAATATTTATTAGGATGGCAGAGGGCTGAGTGAGCAACCCATATAGTAGAGAATGAAAGCGTTATCAAATTCTAGACAGTTGTTGGGGCTTGGATGCAGCAAGAAAGGAAGTGATGTGCTTGTTTGAGTTTGTCCATGTGTGAGGAAGAAACGCTGTATAGAAATGACTTGGTTCTTTCTCTCTCTAGCATTATGTCCTGTAGCTTTAGATGTCCACACGGTCTGCGTTAGAACATGTCCTCTCTGGTAAACATGCATGGTACAATATTCTGACACATGCTGTATAACATTTAAAATAATTTTTCTAGGGTTCCTACCATAGTATTGCTTCACAAATGTTACACAATGTGTTTTAAAATTGTAAAACCTATTTCTCCATAACCTTGTTTTAGAAAAATCTGTGTGTTGCTCCAAAAGTGGACAAAAGTATCTTGCTTATCAATGAGTTATGCACTTAAGTGCATCGAGCCCTTCATCTGTGACAATGCAGACTGTTATTTGCTTGTTTATATTCTGTATCCATGCTGCAGATGATTATTTGCTTTATTCAAAAGCTGCTTTCAATGTCAGGTGACCTAACATGATATTGGTACATGCTGTAGTCCAAATAGTAAATGAAAATTCCAGTTTGAGATCCCTGTTTCATAAGCAGTGCTAATTCAGACCTCCAACTGAGGGGTAAGTATTTGTGTCTGCCTGCCTGCCTGTTTGCCTGCCCTGTGTTAAGATGTTGCAACTTTCCTGAGAAGATATTGTAGGATTTCTAGGAAAAATAAGTTGTGCAAGTTGCAGTTCATAATGTTGTTTTTTTTTTTTTTTTTTTTATGTAGAGGTTTGCCTTTGGTCTCGGGGAATTCTCACAGTCAAGTGTTTATTGCAAAAGTTGCTCATTTCTAAAAGAAAAAATAAGTACAAGGAGGTTTCTTAACGTAGGCCAGCAATAGATTTTTGTTCTTTTCTATAATGTGTATGTTAACAACTCTGCTTTGAGTGATATTCTGAACGATCTTTGAAGGTTTGTTTATACCAAGTGGAACACTTGATGCATCCTTCATGTGATTATCTTTTGTCAAGGCTATTCTCTTTCCAGCACAACTTTTTTTTTTTTTTTTTTTTTTTTAAGGAGGCCCCTTTGGCTTACCAATGGTATTCCTGCATCCGGCTTGGAGGAGATGGTGGCGCATGCCCAGTACTTTCAAAGTAGTCACAGAGGTTAGGCCTCTTATGTGCATCTCCATGACATAGAGTGATGGAGCCCTGACTGCAAATGTGGAGGAGTCATGTGGGTTGGGAACGAGTGGCTTATGTTCGCTTATTGATCCCAGAGTGAGTGGGTTTGTGCTTGTAGCTGGGAGCTCCCTACTGGAGAGTATAGGGGGATGCAGCATATCTACTGGCAGCTTCCCATGCCAAGCATTTGACAGCAGTGTGACTGGGGAGTTTGGAGCTGGAACTACCTATGCTGACATGCGTGACATCTTCATATGCGCGCTGTCTGTTAAGATTCCCCTCCCCTTATTTAACAAACCAAAAATCTGGTGTCTCACACTGACACACACACTCTGAATTCCTTACCAACTCTTGCTGTTCCATAGGCGGTAATTGTATAAAAGGTGCTGCTAACAGCACACTTTCCTGATTCAGGAAAGGAACACCTGTTAGAAGAGGTACAGCAGAATTTCACCACTCTGACCACAGTGGAGCAAATGCAAGGAAAATCTTCGGCAGACCACCACGGCACCACGATGCAACTGCTAAAACCACAAATTTATTTATTAAAACTCTAAAATGCAGCAGTAAAAATCAGTATGATGAGCGCTTTTGGCTGACGTAGCCTTCTTCATAGCATGTGTAAATCCTGCTACAGATTCTGTTTTAAAACCCAGATGCCCAATCGCAAATGTGGGATGGACCGCATATGCAAATGCAGATTCATAGTCTTAGTATTGATTGGGAGCATAGTGGCCAACTGTGGCCAACTGCAGTTCTAGAAATTAGTCAGCCAGTAGTGAAGCATTCAGTGGTAAATTTCCTTTTGGACAAGCTTCTTAGTTTTAACCAATTGTTTTCTTAGACATGTATCCCTGTGGTGATAGGTTACTATAGGACTCATTGAGTCCAGTCATCCTCTTGTGGCTCATTGCCATGGCAGCAAAAAGTGTGAGACAATTGGTATTAGCAGAGGCAACAAGTACTGCTGCTGGAAGCTTTGTAGCAGCAGTAAGAAAGAAACGCTTAGTACCTACTACAGTGGAGCAAATGGGTCAGTAGGGACCCTGGGATGAATAGTCTGTTATGGAATTAGGAAGGAAAAAAATTATTCTTGTGTTCAGTGCTGAATATTTCTAAGCAACAGTCCAAAAGCATTTTACTTTTTTGTAGGGTTATCAGCAGTTGCAGCAGTTGTTAGAATATCAGGCTAGTGACTCTGGCTCTGATAACTCATCTTTAGTGCTTAATGTCTAGCAGTAATGGAGAGTCCAGTAAGCGTCTAGCTAGAGAGCTTGTATCGTGATCACTGGCCAGAGCGTGACAATTAGAAGGTAGGAGACCCAGAGCTTGTGTATAAGCTGGGGGGATCCATCTTTTATTGGTATTATCAGTCCACTCCTTTTTTTTTTTTTTTTTTTTTTGTACTATGGAGTTGGTCACGTCAGTGGTGCACTTATGCATACTCCTAGCCTTGACTGGTGGACCCTTACCCTGTACTTGGTTTCTTATACAGTCCTCTCAGGTGGTGTGTGTCTGTGTGTAGCCTATAGGAGACCTGACCTTCCTAGACTTCCTGTTCCTTCGTAGAACAAATGGCTTCTCAAATACCTGGTTAAAATATCTAAATCTTGATCAGCCTATAAATACAGCACACTTGTATGATGGATTCCTTTTCTAAACAAAGAAGAAACTTCACAATGTGGAGGGTATGATGTTCACTTCCTAAATTATGTTATGCACTTAGTTCACTTAATAAAAATCAAACTGTAAAATATAACTGTAAAATACCTTCAGCTTGACATGTCAAGCCAAGTAACATCCTTGCCATCTTCAAGATGAACCCCAGAAAATGGAATGCCTAGCCTCAGTTTTCTCCAGTGTGTCCTGTGTTGCTCTCCTTGAGACTAAATGGAACTTTTGCCAATGATTATCGGCTAGGCTTGTAATGTTTTTTTGTAGATTGAGTGCCATGTACGAAGCCCAAGAACCTGAATGTACCACCCTCATGATGCAGTCCAAGGTTGTATTTCTCTTCACCACAGTGATTTGATTTGTCTGACGGGTGCTAAATGCTCAGTGAGGTTTGTGTTGGCCTAGTCTTTGTGATGCAGATGAAAGTGGACCAGTATTTCCAGTCTTGACAAATATTGCATGGTGAACTTAAATACTAAGTGAATTAAATAGTTTATGGATAGTGTCGAGTATAGTGTAAATAAAATTTTCTATTCCAGCAATATAATTTGGCTGTCTTCTGTTACTGTTGTATTGCAGCATGGTGGAATGTGAAGTAATTGTAATGGATGTATCCTTTTTTTCCTGTGTTACAAAGTCCTCGTGTACAGTTTTGCTGATTCTATATATTGCCTCAAATTTGGGGGAAGAAAGAGGGGAAGAAAGACCAAATATGTCACTTTTTGGTGGGTGAGAAGGGCGTACTTGAGCTGTAAGGTGCTTAGTGGTACAGGATACACTGCTGGCCCTAGCCTAGGATGTCCTTTTATAGTTGGCAAGACCGCCAGCCCATCCACAGTACTTGGCTCCTAATGTAGGTCCCTTATTTCACCAGGCTTTTTCTGTCAAGGGTCTTAAGGGAAATAGAAGCTGCAGATAAGTGGGGGCAGTTCCCTGTTTTGAAATAGTGGTACTGGCAGGTGATTCTGGTGCATCTGTAATACTTGCACTACTTGAGGCCCTTTTTTATTCAGCAATAGTGCGCATGTCAGGTTTATCTTTGCATTATGCCCAGCACTGGCCGGTCAAGCAGCCCAAAGAAGTAAATATTGTAGGAAAAAATTTCCAGGGAATTTTTATGGCTAGGCTTGCATAGGCCTTAGGGCCGATAGCCTACTACCAACCTATGAACCTTATAAAGGAATGCCACATCTTCATCTCTTGCTGAGGAACCCTTCCTCTCCTCCGGACATGTACCACATGGTAAACATGGAAATCTAGCTTGGTGTTTTTAAAATTCTTTTTTGGAAAGTATGCTTCCTGGTGGCTGTCACAGCTGCTGGTTGTAACTTAAAGTCTGCATTTGCTGAGAACCTTGCCGATGAACTACCTTGTCTTTTACCAGGATGCAGTGTTTCTTTGGACAAATTCTTCTTTCCTTCTAATGGTTGCTATGGAGGTTTGTCTAAGCTAGTCCACCAGTCTCCATTTTCTTATGATGGCAAATGCCAGAGGAGACTGGGCCACATACATGTTGGATGTGCCCTGATAGCCCTGTATTACCTGAGAAAATGCATAAGGTTAGGAAGATGGACCAGTTCATCTTTGCTGCAGTGGGAGGAGTGGCTTACGGTTTCAGAGTAGTCTCTCTCAGGTGGACTGCTCCTAAATGGCCCTAGGGCTTGAGTACGGCATAGCAAATATATGAAATGTGTGAAACCATTTGGTTTGAGTTGAACAATTTGTGTAATAATTATCAGGTGATGCATGAGAAGATTCTTGGAGTTCCCTTGAAATTGGGCAGCTAATGCAGTTTCAAAGCGACAGTGTTCCTTGTTTTGCTGTAAGGTGCTCACTGCTAGCAAAAGGCAACTGGTGGGTTCCATGATTGATCATACTTAGTAGGCGATTTATTATGTTGCAGCATGAATTAGCTGGTCATACCAGTCTCCAATAACATGTGATTTTAAGTGAAAAAATGCTTATTTCAAGTTAGTAGAAAAGGGAGACCTAATCCAGAGGACTGTTTTTGGATGCTTTTGTTGTAGATGAGCCAAGGTAAGAGCATAGCCGTCATGTCTTTCATAAAGATAGTCTGTTTCTGTGCCCTGGCAGATCCCCACATTCTTGTGAAAGTTATTCCTTTGTTTATCTTATCCAGTTTATTGATATTTCAGCATTATTTTTGAAATCCCATACCAGAGTATGCATTTTCTCTGCTGTGGCTATTGACCTCCACCTTTAGTAATATATTTCATTGTTGTACAAGTTTAGGAAAACAGCATAACTGCCAGTTTAATTTTATTGTATGAAATAATGTGGTTTGTGGTAAAATAAACTCTGGACAAGAATCTTAGATTTGGCATCATTTTATCACCATAAGGCCAGTCAAGGTTGACCAGCACGATGCAAAGATAACCTACTAATAGGCATTGTCACATAAAGTGCTTGATTCATGAATGTGCCACTTACTGAGTCCACTTGGTTGTTGTCACTTAAACTGAGCATGCAAGTCTGGAGCTACATTCCAGGAGTATGTTGTTCATTAGGAGAACAGTGCTTCACAGCTTTGTGTCCTGAATTCTTCCCTTAAAGCTTTTGTGCCTCCTTCCTCCTATTCTGTATTGTGGTGCACCACTCTGTGTAGTGGTTATAAAAATGGTAAAATCCAGACACTAGGAGTAAGGTGCAACAGATAATGTACTCATTTCAGTTCATCTTCAAGAGCATGCTCTGCAGCAGATGCTTTTTTTCTGTGCATGTCATCCCTCTCTTCATTGTCAAGTTACCTTCCTCGGATTCCAGTAGGAGTCGAAACCAAACATTTGAAATTGATATCTTTTTGTCAGAGTTGCAGCATTCTTTTGCAAAGGAATCCAAGCCCAAGTGGACGATAAGGCTGTGCAGGTGACATTCATCTCTTAACTCAAGTCTGCGGTTGCTGGCACAGATCATGGGAGGTTTGCTACAGTAGATGTGTGTAGTACCAAGGTTTTTGAAGAACCTTGTGTGATAGTGTGATGGCAGAAAAAGAAAAAAAAAGTGACAAATAATGAATGTTATGGCTCCAGTGGTTGCCTCCTGCCTAAGTTCAGCTGATGTGATTCAGTGGAGATTGCCCTACCCAATAAATTCAGCGAATCAGGTGGTTACATGCATTATAGTCTCCATTCCTTTGACTTTGACTGGCCCTCTCATTCCTCTTACTTTTCAGGTGAGGACCTAGCTAACTTGCTTCTTCTTGTGTATATAAAAACAGTCCACATTTCATGATGTCAGCTTAAGTGTCGATTATACGTCTTTATTGGACAAAAAGTGTCTATTGAGCAAAAAATTGACTGTGTACATCTTTTTGATTTTGACAAAATCTAGGATAATAGAGTTAACTTGGCTTGTAAAATTCTGGTGTTAAGATGCAAAGTGCATCAGGTTAATTAAAATATTAGAGCCACAGATGTGCAGAGTAATTTCAATCTTTAAGCATTCTAGTTTAGGTAGTCCATGCTGTGTTCAGAAGATAACTTTCCCAAGCTATTCTTGTATTTCGTCCTACCCTGATATCCCCAGCCTGTCTGTATTTCAGTTCAAACTTCTCCCAGCCATTAAATGCATCCATTTGGATTCTAACTGAGCTCCTGCTATTTTCAAAAAAGTATTTTTGAGGTTTACTGTGATCTGTACTCATGACACCGAAACATGTTAGTGATCTTATTCACCCATCTATTCATAGGTTCATACTAGGCTATCTGCCCTGGGGCAATTATAAACCTAGCCCGATTCTGTATGGCTTACACCACCCCTTGATTTGAGTATACTGTGCCCTTTTTAAGGTTTAGTTTACTGTGCCTCTGTCTAATAGTGACACAGGAGTAATCCCCTGGGACAAACCTACAATCCCCCATCCCCCTATCGAGATTCTTCTTGAAGAGATTCAGTGAGGTGCTGTGCCTCACATGAACTGGAATTCTATTCCAGAGCGAAGGAAGCCTCTGGGTTATGAACCTGTCCCTCCAGCAAGTTCTGTTTATTTCTGTGCTGAGGTTCAAGTCCCTCGAGCGTGTGGCTCTAAGGGATTTAGATTTACTGAGGTGGAGCATGTCCATTAATTCTGGATTTGATATAGCTTTGTATGTCAGGCATAGATCGCCTCGAAGTAGGCGGTATGCAACTGAGTAGAGCTGGAGTTTTTTTAACCGAGCAGCATATGGCATCTGTTTGAGACCCTTGATCCTCTTGGTGAGATACTTTTGGGGTCTTTCTAATTGCTGCAGGTGTCTGGTAAGGTACATCCCAAAAGGGGCATTGTATTCTATGATGGGCCTGATGAGGGATGAATAAAGGGGCACGATTACCTCTCTTGATCTAGATGTGAAACCCTTCGTGATGAGGTGGGCTATGTAGAAAGTGTTTCTAACCACTTTGGCAATGTGGTTTTCAAAGGAGAGATTGCTATCAACTTGGGTCCCCAGGTCCCTAATAACTTTCTCTGTACTTAATGGGTTTCTGCCTATGTGGTAATTTGTGGGCACATTGTTTTTGCCAAAGGGTATGACTATACATTTTTTGGCATTTAGCTTTAAACCATGGCACTGGCACCAGTTATCCATCTCTGTGACCTTTTTGAAGGATGTTTGTGTCAGCTGGAGAGTTGATTATGGCGCCCAGTTTGCAGTCATCTGCGAACTTGTTGAGCCACGTTTGCCTGTACCTCAGAAAAGTATATACCGAACAAGAGTGGTCCCAGGACAGAACCCTGTGGGACGCCACTTGTGACCGGTTTCCAGTCGGACATGGCTCCAGCAACTCTCACTCTGTGGGTTCTGTCTTTGAGCCAGTTTGCGACCCATCTTGTGCCATAGGGGTTTATATTTAAGCTGGATAGCTTATCTATGATGCCCGAGTGGGGTATTGTGTCAAATGCCTTTGCAAGGTCCAGATAGGCTGTGTGGACTACCTTCCCTTCATCTATGGCTTTGGTGACTGTTTCGAAGAAGTCAACCAGGTTCAAAAGGCAGGATCTGCCCTTGACAAAGCCAAACTGGGTAGGATCTAGTGTCTGTAGGTCCTCAATGTCTTTGTTTATGAGCTCAATGATGATCCTCTCCATAGCCTTGCAGACTAAGCTAGTCAGGCTTATGGGGCGATAGTTTCCAGGGTCTGTAGAGGCTCCACCTTTGTGGAGTGAGACCACTGTTGCTGTACGCCATTCTGTGGGCACATATCCTGTAGTGAGGCTGAGATTCTATAGCTGTTTTATTTGAGGGATTAGTTCCTCTTGGAGTTCATGTAGGACGCAACATGTAGGACGCAACCTGGGACGCCATCTGGTCCCATGGAAGCAGTGTTTTTTGATTTGGAGAGGGCAGCCTTCACCTGAGCATCAGAGATGTTTGGGAGGCAGCCCTATGCCGGGATAGATACTTGCTCTTTTGGGGGGGGGGGTGGAGAAGTTTGCACTGAACCGGTCTGCCAGGATATTGGCGATGTCTGTGGGTTCAGTGTATTTTTTGTCGTTTAGCATCAACTCAGAACAAGTCTGGGAGTTGCATCCCAGGTTTCTAACATAACTGAAAAAAGTCTTATGATTGTCTTTGGTGTCCTGTGCAATTTTTCTCTCGAAGCTGGCCTTGGAGGATTTCATGAGGGATCGTAATTTTTTGCTAGTACTGATCAGAGATGCCTTCCCTTTTACGGATTTTGCTCTATCATGTAGTAGCTTCCTCCTTCTGTTGTACAGTTTATTTATGGCAGGCGTCCACCAGAATTGACGCCTGCCTTTGGATGATTGGGTCTTGGTTTTGTTTGGGATAGCATGATCCATGCATTCCTGGAGATGTCCATAGAATGCGTTTATATAGGATTCTGCAGTTTGGACCATAGTTTCCACTGGCCCTGGGGCCTTGAAGGATTCCACTTCGGTTTTGAGAAGTGAGAAGTTCGCTTTTGAGATTTTTCACAGCGGTTTGCTGGGCTGGGGGTGGGGTCGGGATGTGGACATCCAGTGAAATTAATTTATGGTCTGATCTTACCAATGAGGGATATACTTCTGATGTGGAGCATAGAGTCCCCATGTTGGTAATGATCAGGTCAAGTATGTTGTCCCCTCTTGTGGGAATGGTGACTAGTTGTTCCATAGCATTTGAGTTTAGAATTTCCAGGAACCTTTGGGCTAAGGTGCTGGGGCTTGAGTAGTGCTCCCAGTCAATGTTTGGGTAGTTGAAGTCGCCCAATATAATGGTGTTCGGAGAGATCTTAATGTTCTACAATGTTTTCAGGAAAGCCGAGTGGGATTCCTGACTTTGAGAGGGTGGTCTGTAGGATGCTATAAACTGAAAAGCAGTCTTGCCCGCTGTTAGTTGCACATGGATGGTCTCCGATACTTCGTGCAATGCCACTAACCTGGAGGTGTGGCTATCCTTGATAAATATGGAAACTCCCCCTCCTTTTGTGGTTCGGTCCGGGTTTTGGGGCCGAAAAGCATGATATGAGGTATAGCCTGGTAGTGCTGGGGTGCTCTCTGGAGCCTTGAACCAGGTTTCTGTCACTGCACAGACATCGATGTTCTCCATACTGAGGAGAGCTTCGAGTGTGTGCATCTTGAGGTTAAGACTTCTGGCGTTTAGCAGCATTACCCTTAGATGTCCTTCAAGGATGCATCTGCAGTCATAACATATGGGTTGTCCTGCCTCAGGCAGCCCTTCGGTCGGCCGGATTCCAAAGTCTGGGTCTGGCCTTGGCTGATGTCGCACTTTCCCCGACGTCAAAGCGTCTGGGGTATAAAAGCATCAGCCGACGCCATTTTCCTCAGTCTTTCTTGCCGCACGGTGCCCGAAGCAGAAGCTGTTCGCAAGTGCCGGTCGGTCAGATCAGTGAATTCAGCTACCGAAGACTTCGAAAAAGCTAAGTACCCCGTTGGGGACTCTTTCTTGCCTCAGCCGATGTCAGACAAAATTAATAATTGTTTAACTTGTGGGAAACAAATACCTCATAAGGATTTCTATTCCTACTGCCTTCCTTGCTTAGGCCCAGACCACGACGTATCGGCCTGTTCAGCCTGTGCTTCCTTCAACTGACAAACTCTTAGACGTTGGTCGGAGTTTGCAGAGGAATTTTTTGGGGCCAATTTTGCATATAAAATGCCGTCTGAGAGACTGACTTCGCATTTAGTGAAAAAACGGAAGGACAAGGACCGACACTCGCGGCCCGCGGTTTCGGCTGAAACCACGGTAAAGCCTACCTCGAGTGTCTCGGTTTCGGCCAAAACCGAGTCCTCGGAGATTCCTTCTACCGAAACCATTCAACCGACCACCGCGGCCCGGGAGACCCCGGCTGAGTCGGCTACCGAACTACCTACCGAAACCAGTGTCCAGGAAATGTCCAACACTATACCTTTGGACATTTCTACTCCTGCACGTGGGGCAGCTAGGCCCCCTGCTTCCATGTCCATTAAGGCCTTTTCTAGGGCTAAAGCTGCTAAACTTTCTAAAGCTTTGCTTCCCAAAGGCCTACTTCTAGTTCACAGATCCTCAGCCTTGCAGAGGACCTTATTTCTTTAATTAGGGGTTCACAACCTCACCCAGACAGGGCCTCTCAACCTCCACCAGACAAAAGGCCCAGGACTGACCCCTCTGACCCACACTCTTCAGATGAGTCCACGGATGGCTCTGAGTTGTCAGACCACCAGGAGGAGGCTTATTCGCCCTATGAGGATTCTGATGCTGAAGAATCTATTCCTTTGGCCTCCCCTCCTGAAGAGTTTTCCTTTGAGACTCTACACTCCATGAGAGAGCATTTTCAATGGCAAGGTCAGGAATTCTCTGATTCTAGAAAAAGATTAAGGACCTTTTTACATCTGCCTCAACATAGGCCCTTAGCTATACCTCCTGTTCTGAATGTAATTGATGATGTGTACAATGACGTCAGTACAGCACCGGATACTCTCCCTCCGGCCCCTGCCAAGCCTGATAGATACTACAGGGTCCCGGATTCCCATTACCATCTGTATAAAGCACATTTAGCAGACCCAGAAACGATTTCTCAGGGCCCTAAAGGGATTGCAGCCGCCACAGCCAAAAATCCTCTACCCTCTGAAAGAGAGTCTAGAGCTTTAGAGAGATGGGGAAAGAAGGTATGTACTTCTGCAACTCTTTCTGTCAGGGCATTAAATTGTCAATTTCATATGATACAGTACCAAGAATATTTATTAGATGAATTGAATAAGAAACTTTCATCTCCTGAACCCCCTTGACCATAAATCCCTGCAGGATTTGGTACACCACTCACAGCAGGTTAGTAATAATTTCTTAAAATGTGGCTATGATGCATTGGAGGCTTCATTTAGATCAGCTATGACTGGGGCAGTCATTCGTAGGCATGCCTGGCTGAAGGAACAATCTCTGCCAGACCATGTTAAAGCTAAACTCCTGGATGCTCCAATGGAGAAACAAAATTTATTTGGCTCCTCTGCTCAGGAGATCTTAAAAAAAGTTGAAGAAAAAGCAAAATCTGTGCAAACAGTTAAGGATTTCCTGCAAGTACAACCACCGAGATTCAGCAGAAACTGGCCTACGAAGAATTGGTCCTTTCCAGATTCGGACAGAGCCCAGAGAGGCAGGAACAGACGCCCTAGAGACAGAGGCCAATCGAAGGGCTCCTACAGAGGCCGTCAGTGGCAGCCTGCCAACCAGAGTAGTGCAACAACAACAACAACTACTACACCAGGACAAGCTCAATGACTTTACTCTGATTCCACCTACCAGGGATAAACTGGAAGCACCCTTCGGCGGAAAGCTGGCTTTATTCTCAAAAAACTGGCATTCTATCACAAGGGACACATGGACACTGCAAATAATAGACAAAGGATACAGGTTCCACTTCCACACTTTGCCGAAAAGACACGGAATGCCAAACCTACCACCAAATCAGAGGCCAGAGGCTTTAAGGCAGATCAACAACTTGCTTCAAATGAAAGCTATAGAAAAGGTACCACTTTCAGAACAAGGCCAAGGATTTTACTCAAGACTATTCCTTGTACCAAGAAAAGAAAATCAATGGAGGCCTATGCTCGACCTGTCCGCACTAAATACTTATCTCATTGTCCCAAAATTCAAGATGCTGACCCTACAGCAACTTCTTCCCATGTTGGGCAAGGAGTCTTGGCTGGTGACTCTAGATCTCAAGGAGGCATACCTGCACGTCCCTATTCGACCAAGTTGCAGAAGACACCTCAGATTTCTTGCAGGATCAGAGCATTATCAATTCTCAGCATTGCCCTTTGGCTTATCTACTGCGCCCAGAGTATTCACGAAATGCCTGGCATCAGTAATTGCACACTGCAGACTTCAGGGGATTCAGATCTACCCATACCTGGACGACTGCCTTATACAAGCGGACAACAAGAAAAATTTGATAAAGGACTTGGCTTATGCCATCCACCTCCTACAGGCCTTGGGATACACAGTCAACATCCAAAAGTCAAGACTTGTGCCATCCCAAAGAATAACCTTTTTGGGTGCAGATCTGGACACAACCACCCAAATGGCTCATCTCACAGAAGAAAAACAAAAACAACTTCCAGATTACTTCATGATGCTGACAAGACAAACTCAGCTTACTGCAAGGAAAATCCTGCAGGCCCTGGGTTACATGGCATCCTGCATAATTCTGATACCACAGGCCAGGCTGCATATGAGAAAATTACAATGGTACCTCAGGAGTGTATGGTCTCAACACAGTCACAGTTTAGAAGCTTTGATACCAATCATTCCTTGCCTACAAAAGGAATTTCTGTGGTGGGCTCAGGCCTGCCAGTCCAACAGAGGGTTGCCTTTCAACAAACCAAAAACAAAACAAACCATCACCACGGACGCTTCAGACCAAGGATGGGGAGCACACATGGAGGGCAAATGTATCCAAGGCCTATGGTCTCAAGGTCAGCTACACATGCACATAAACCAAAAGGAAATGCTGGCAGTGATGCATGCAATCGAGGCTTTCAAACTTTTCCTCCATCAAGGCCAGATGCTAATAAGGACAGACAACACCACGGTCATGTGGTACATAAGCAGGGGGGCACACACTCCTACCCTCTCTGCCGACTGGCTATGAATCTATGGGAACTATGCCTGAACCTCAATATCCAACTACAGTCCCAGTTCGTGCCAGGAAAAGAGAATACACTGGCAGACAGCTTAAGCAGAACTACCATGGATGCACACGAATGGATGCTGCACCCAGACATCTTCCAACTCGTAGCAAAGGAATGGGGAATGCCGGAGATAGATCTGTTCGCCTCCCCTCTCAACCACCAACTGAAGACATTCTGCTCAAGGACATACCACCCACAAGCTTGGAGGGTGGACTCTCTCTCTTTCAGCTGGAAAGCCCTAAAAGTATATGCCTTCCCACCTCTCCCATTAATGTACAAGGTTCTACTGAAGGTCAGGGAGGAGAAGCCAAGAGTGATTCTGATAGCTCCGGTCTGGCCAAGGCAACACTGGTACCCATTATTGAGAAGCCTGTCTCAGGCAAAGCCATGGCCTCTCCCCCTATGGCCTCTTCTTCTAACGCAGAACAATTTCAAGATTATGCATCCCAACTTGAAAACATTGCAGCTAACTGCCTGGAAAATTCCTTAAATCCCAAACAAGATGCCTTATCACAGAGAGTGAGGGACATCATCTTGGAAGCTTGCAGGCCATCCACAAGGAAGACATACTCAGCTAAATGGAAAAGATTTCTCATTTGGAACACATCAAAAGGCTCAGATGTGACAGTGGCAAGCATGACACATATTCTGGAATACTTAGAATTGTTCCACAATGGCCTGTCCTATTCTTCCATTAAGATTCATGCCTCAGCAATTTCAGCAGAATACAATGTGGATCCACCTATCTTCTCACACCCTCTCCTCAGGCAATTTCTGAGAGGGATCAAAAACATTAAACCTCCAAGAAAACCCCCTCTACCCGCCTGGGATCTCAACTTTGTGTTGGAAAAACTAACACTACCTTCATTTGAACCAGCAGCATCAGCGGATCTACAGTTTCTGTCTTGGAAAACTGCATTCCTTCTGGCAATAACTTCAGCAAGAAGAGTATCTGAGTTACAAGCATTAATGGCAGTACAGCCATTTCTTATCTTCCATCAGGACAGAGTTTCACTAAGAACCAATCCTACTTTTATGCCAAAGGTGGTATCTAGGGTATCCTTGAACCAAGCTATTCACTTGCCTACGTTCTTCCCAAATCCACAGAATAGAGGGGAAAAACTTCTGCACACCCTGGATATACACAGACAACTACGCTACTACTTGGACAGAACTAAAACTAGCAGAAGAACTGACCAACTATTTGTAGCATATGCTACTGGGGTGCAAGGAAAAGCAATTTCCAAACGGACAATTTCAAAATGGATAGGAAATTGCATTCGATTTTGTTACTCCTTTCATGGAAAGACAGTTCCTGAAAACATCAGGTCTCATTCCACAAGGGCCACAGCCACCACTACAGCCTTCCTACGAGGGGTGGCTACCAAGGACATTTTAGAAGCTGCTACTTGGAACTCCGTGCATACATTTGCCGAACATTACAATCTACCTTTATACTCCAGATCCAGAGCAGGTTTTGCTACTGCAGTCCTGCAGGGGATATTAACTACACCATCCTTTTCTTAGTTCCTCCTCCCCCAGATTGGCTATGGTATTCTACCCATATGTTATGACTGCAGATGCATCCTTGAAGGACATAGTACAGTTTTGTACCTACCATAAATGTAGATGTCCGATAGGTATGCATCTGCAGTCAGGTTTACCCTCCCTCCTACCCCTCAGTGGTATTCCTAGGGTACTTACC
>NC_056729.1:304782281-304827281 GCF_019279795.1 Protopterus annectens
TTGGCTTTGGAGAGTGTGGTTTTTACCTGTGCAGCCGTGATTACAGGAACTTTGGATTCTTCCGGTATAGAGATGGGCCATTTAGGGAGGGAGAGGGGGGAAAAGTTAGCACTGAACCCATCTGCCAGGATGTTGGGAATATCAGTTGGTTCTGTATATTTAGTGCCATTGTGCTGCAACTCGGAGCAAATCTGAGTGTTGCCATTGAGATTCTTGACATAGCTATAGAATGCTTTGTGGTTGTCTTTAGAATCGGTGGCAAGTTTTTTTTTGTAACTAGCTTTGGAGGATTTTATGAGGTATCTCTACTGAGGCTGACCAGGGAGTTCCTCCAATCATGGGATTTTACTCTCTTTTTGCACCATTTCTTCTGTTGTAGAGTTTGTTTATGGCAGGGGACCACCAGATTGGCTTCCTTTTTTTGGAGGATAGCATCTTGGTTCTGTTAGGGGATTGCACAATCCATGCACTTGCACAATCCATGCACTTGTGCAAGTGCTTATAAAGTGCATTTGTGTAGGATTCAGCAGTCGTACCTCTGTTGTCCGTCTGCATGGATGTTGTGTAGTTTGCCACTTCTGTCTTAAGAAGTGTGAAGTTAGCTTTGGAGAAATGTTTACGGTGGTTTCCCTAACGGGGGGGGGGGGGGCTGGATGTGGATGTCTAGGGTGATTTAGCTTGCTTGTGGTCTGATCTGACCAATGAGGAACTGACCAATGGTGTGAAACACTGGTTGCTTATGTTGGTAAAGACCAGGTGTAGGATATTGCTACTTCTGGTGGGGGTGTGGATAAGTTGGTCCAAGGTGTTGGAATTTATGAATTCCACAAAACATTGAGCAAAAGAGTTGGTACACGAGTAGTTTTCCAAGTTAATGGTGGGGTAGTTGAAATCACCCATTATTAGGCTGTACCCTAATATTTTCCAGTGTATCAAAAAATGAGGAGTGGGAATGCTGGGGCATGGTGGGGGATCTGTAGCAAGCTACAATTTGGTTTGCATTCTTGCCCAGAGTTAGTTGTACTTAGATAATCTTGGATGCATTATGCTGAGCAACTAGCCTGGATATCCTTGATGAATATGTACACACCTCTGCCTTAAGTGTTTCGGTCCAGGTATGAATTATCGCCTGGTAATGCAGGTGTGCTCTCTGGAGCCTTGAACCAGGTCTCTTGTCACTGCACACATATCTATGTTCTCCATTTTAAGCAGTGCCTCGAGTGAGTGCATTTTGAGGTTTAGACTTTAGCATTGAGTAGCATTACCCTCCGATTTTGCTTGCTTTGCACCTGTTATGGTGGTGAATTTGTCATTTGAACCTTGCCTAAAAAAGGCACTATAGGGATGGCAAGATCCTTGGCCAGTATCCAGAATACCAAGGGCGCCAGTTGCAGGTCATCTCTGTCAGAGCATCGTGGTCTGCCGATCATGTCATCCTAGGCAGACAGATATTGGATACCATTAGAATGACACCAGAAGCTTAGACAATTGTTGGTCATTTTGTCCTTGTACTGTGGTATCATTCTGGGTGATGGCAGGATGCTACTCAGGGCTAGGGTCATACCTGCCTGGGCTACAAGATCGGAAAGCTCCTCCATGTCTATTTTCATGTAGTCCATGCAGGTACGTCTCAGTCATTCACACCAACATGGACAGTGACATTTGCCAGTATTGGCACCTTTGACATTGGTTGAGCTACCAACAGTGCCCGTGATCTCAAGCCTTATTCCTGTAGTGATCCATGTTCATTCTGTGCTGTTTATTTGGGGTCTGGTATTGACCCCTCCAACAAAGGCATCTGTCCCGGCCTGTTTGCGGGATCTGATTTGAGCCATATGTTGGCACAAGGACATTGGCTGAGCCTCCTATTGCTAGGTCCAGCACCTACACACCTAGCAAAGGATGGGCATCTTCAGACAAACAGTGAAAGGCATAATACCACTGCATTCCAACACAAGCCTCTCAGGAAGCAATGTCTTTGACTTATTTGCCCATGGTCTAGGAACTTTCACCTTTATTCTTTCCTCCGTTACAGAGGGTTGTCTGAATATTCCAGTAAAGAGGACCAGGTAGTCTTACCATACTGACTCCAATAGAAGATAACAGTGAAGTGTTTCTCTTACTTTTGCTAGAGCCTGAGAGAGAGCTAACTTTCACTGGAGCACTCTTCTTGACATCAGATTTCATGTTGCATACCATTTATTCCAAGCATTTCCCTTATGGTCTCTTCTTGGCTGATGATGTAGATGATGCAAACAATGTAGCTTGGGGTAATTCGCATACTTTTCATTGTGTCAAATATAATTGAGATAAGATGTTTTAACCCCCACTGGACAGCAGTATGTAGGAAGAGATAAGATGTTTTAACCCCCACTGGACAGCAGTATGTAGGAAGAGATCCCTAAATTGGACGCAACGGTGTCATGCTGAGCAGGAATTGCACCATTTGGTCTTCATTTCTCCATCTCCTCATGAGGAGTCCACGGCTTTTGACATGTTGAAGAAATTGTCCTTTATGCTCATCAGTGGGTGTCTCAGACCACTGAATTGCATCATGCAGATGCTTAATTTTCAACCAAAATAATGTGCACTAAATGTGTCCCTAATGTTTCTTTTAAAGAATGTCATCAGTTAGGCTCTTGCATCTTCCATGATCTACAGCCTCAGTCTCTGTGCTCATTTGGTTCTTGGCATTAGTCATCACCCCTCCTCACAGTTTTGTATCTTGTGAGCTGTCTTGTTGAGGTCTGTTAAATTCACACATTAACAGTTATAATGAAACTGTTTTTCCAGTAGTTTTAGGATAAAATCTCTGTATAAAGTGCAGAGATGTTTGTTATACTGTGACACTACATACAATGGATTCATTTTTGACCCTAATGCGGTGGTGTGCATAATTTAAGGACAGTCTGGAAGACTAAATGTTGCAAGCCTTGCCATCTCTTTAAAATGACAAGGTCTGCCACAGAATAATTCAAAGTTAACACCTTATGAAGATTGGGTGAAGGCCTGGCAATTGTTTAAGACCAAATGGAAAACAGTAGAACCAGCAGAGTATCAGTCCATGCAAAAAGGTATTATCAAAACCGTTTATTTGCTTTGAAGAAGGTTTAAATGTAAAGTATTCACTTGGCACATGTCAGGGTCTTGCAGTGGAAAAAGAAAATTTGACATGGGCTCTGAAGGCTACAAAGTCACCGACTTGCAGCACCATCACTGTGTTTAAATGCAGGACATATCCTTATGTCTTGGTTGAGTGGGGGGGCACAAGCATTAGGAAAAAAAACAGAATAACGTCAGTATGCCAAGCCCCATGACAGCTACTTCAGGGAAAAAAATAAATAAAAATATACCACAACACTTACTGATTCTGATGCATGGGAAATCATGATTTGATTAAATAAAATTGGTGCCTGTTGGATATTATGTAAATATTCTTAATGAATGATTTGGTTCTAATTAACTGTTTTACCCTTTGGGGTCACAAAACTGAGGCAAAAGGTCATCTCTGTCCCAACCTGTTTGCTTTTGAATTGTATTTCCTTCGCTTATTTTAAGTATGGGAAGGAATTGTCCAGCTAGCTGGATGCTCATTCAGCTAGTTATCGTCATCTCACTGGCCTTTTTTGTGAAGGGTGTCTTTGCATGGCATCTGTGCTATGGCAACTTGGTCATCCTGTGATCTCTCTTGCCAGACATTGATTCTTGAACTAGGTCTGCCTCTGGACCCGCAACCCAGGACATTCAGCGAGAGACCCTGTCCTAAAGGGTTAACAATGACATGGATCTTGCCTGCTCACACAAATTAACCACTTGTTCTCTGATGTGGGCATTCCTGGTATGCGACTTGATCCCAATGTGGGGAAGCTTTGTGCTCTATTTATATAGGGCATTTACCTGGGTCAGAGAATGGAAATGGAGGAAGGTGAAGCAGGATATAATGATTAGTGAGAGGTGCAAGATTACCCTGGAAAGATTTCATCTGCTGAGTAGAGCACGCACAAAGCACCTCTGAGTGTTAATTGATATTAAATTATCCAAGCATGTCTATCATTATGGTAAGTGCATGACTTGTTTCACAAAATACGTGACTTGTTTCACATAATGGATTGCCTGCAGTCAAAAAGAGAAGCCATGCAAAGTTAATAAGAGAAAATTTGATTCAAATTACCAGTGAGTGAGCACTCGTGGTGGCTTGCACATAGAAGGAAAACTTGATTTCCTGATCAAAATATATGAGAACTAACGTGACAGGTGGTGGGTGGTTCATCAACATCTTTCAGATGAAATTGGGTGAAGCTTCAACCAGCAGAACAACCCCCCCCCCCCACACACACACACCCTTAATTAATGTAACTCAACTTAGCACAGAACGTTGGATAAGAATGAAGAGTCCAGAATGAGAAACTAGTCGGGTCAGAACAGAAACTGACAAATAGAAATTGCCCTAGCAGTGATTTCCTGTGTAAAACGGCTCGCGATGTGTTGCAGATTGGAGAAGCTTAAGGAGTCAAAACCTTGCCTAATTTGCACTTGTCCAATTTTAGAGATGTCATTAGCATCAGAACCTTCGCTAAGTATGGAGGATAAAGTTAAGCATATTGCTTTAATATGCCACCAATATCTAATTGGAGAAAATGAGCTGCCAAGGGGGCATGGGTGATGACAGATATTTAAGGTGGCATTCTCTGGTGGTATACATGATTCTGTAAGCTTGTAAGGGTCAAGTTAGGTAATCTAATGCTGTAGAAGAGTCGGCTGGCAGTCATTGAGGGGTAGTACAGGTTCTCATGGCATTCCTGACTACACTTCTTTCAATATAAATGAGCTTTAACATGTACTGGATAGCATGTTGTATAGTAGAACAATGTAGTTTCCTTGTTTGAACTTCTATTAAAATATCGGTGCTTGAATTAGGGAGTTTTGTAATACCAACAAGGAAGAAAAAAAAGAAGAGTGAATATTACACAATGCTATTCTCCTTTAAACTCCTTTTTGAAAACTGTCAATCCCCTCACCTCTCAAACTAATGTATACCAACTCTGAGATTGCCATCCCTTGGAGAAAAGGAACAGTTCCAAGAAATGGCAGTCTTGGACTTGGTATATGCAAGTCCAGATTTTTGGCCATTCGTTCTCCACATTTGTGTGGGTCCTGAGATTTTAGATGGTTACCTTTTAAAAATTCTTTATTTCCACAGAGTTCCTGGTACCTTTTTAAGCTGTTGGTGAAAAACAAACTGGTTTTGATTTGAAGATCAACTGAAGTCATCGGCACACCCTGTGCCTCTGTAATGGAACTGCCAGTGCTTTAATTTCTTTTATAAAAACTCTGGTTTAAATGGTGTAGCTAAACCGTTTTCTTTGTATAAATTTTGTTTTGGGACCCATGTTAGGCATTCTTTGTCAAATCCTCGGAACATTTATATTCAGAACTGATAATCTTTGTTTTAACCTGATTGGTAGTGCATGGCTGTCAAGTGTTTACATTTGAATGTGCAGCATATGTCTAATTTTACTTGCAAAAATTTAATTTAAGTGACTGCAGTTTTATAGTGCATCTCTGCTCAGTGACTGAAATGGGTGGCTGTCCTGAAAAACCTGTTTCATTTGACTTTTAATGTGCTGTGCCTTTGGGTGGGGGAAGGATTAGCAGAGGTTTTTTTCTAGTAAAATCTAAATGGCAGTATTACTTTGTTGACAGGGCCGTTGACTACCATAGATTGAGTAAGCAGCAGTGAAACATTTTGCTTTTTAAGCTGGTTTTAAAGTTGAGTATTAATTGCTTAATATAAGTCAACACACACGCTCGCGCACATTGAATTTTGTGGCATAAAAAGTAGGATGCCACCAAAATTGAACTTAACCTAGTAACAACTCTGTTTTATCTGGCACCCTGGGTAGATCTACCAACTGGTTCAAAAAAAATTAAAATTCTCTGCAGTTATAACTGTAGCAAACTGTTTGCTACTACTCTAGTAATGAGTTTGCTACAGCCAACAACTGTTAATGTATGCAGTATTGGTATTTATTCAAGAAGATATGATATTATCCCTCTTGGTAAGTTAATATTTGTAGTACACTGTTACCCCACTGGTGATTACACATTGCTCCCTCGAACAGCTTGTGGCTCGGACAGCCAACCTGTTTGCCCCACAGCCAATCTAAAATAGTAACTGTTCTAGAGTTATCTCTGGTTTATTTATTTTTTTTATATTGGAATTAACAAAAATTGACTCGTGTCACTCTGAACATGAAGTAAAATGAACTTCTTGCCTCTGGATGGAAATAAGCATGTAGTAAATACTTCAGATTAAGACCATGAATTGTTACTGACATGCTTTCTGTAGCCCAGGGTTTGATTCCTTCAGCCTCCATTTGTCTACCATGCACTCTTAGCAAGCCACTTAACCTCATAGTGCCAAGAGTCATTCTGGGCATTGAGAAATTGGTCTAAGCTTCTCGGTGGTCTTCTGGATGGTATGCCTAGTAACTACCAGTAAACGTACTTGCCATTAACCATAGATACAAGTATATAAGAATGAAATAGCTGCAGCCATACATTTTATTAGGTAGTAACTAGGCATATGGTCCAGGAGACAAATGAGAAGCCTAGCCCAATTTCTAAATTGCTGCAAAGCACTGTCTGGTTAATGACTTGATCAGGGTCAGATAGACAAATGAAGGTTGAGAGATTCAAACCCAGTACCCTTGAAACAGGAAGGTCGGTGCTTTAGTCATCTGCACGAACTGCCAGAAAAATGTAAGGTTTTCAAACTCTGCAGGAACATTAACCCACTGTGCTAATTAATCCATTGTATAGATATTAAATGCCAATTAAAACCTGTATGATAAATTGCAACCAATCAGTGTCATTTGCTAGCCCCAAATGTGGCCAAATGACAGGAATTTGAATAGAAACAGTCAGGTAATGTAATAAACATTATCTCATGAGAATAAAAACAGCACCTGTGAATCGTGAAATTCAACTAGTCTAAAAACCCCTCCAATACATATTGCTAAAGGGGTCTATGAAACTGTACACTTGTCAATGGTCCCCCAGGTTTTGCCACCATTCTGTCGGCTTGCTGACTACCCAATAAAGAGCCTCACCTGCATCCTTCTGAACCACCCTCTGATTTTCTCCCTGTGCTGTGGGTGGCAGCAGCGTGCCCAGTGGAAGGGGACAAGCATTTACAAGCATGTGCTTATCCTGCTAGTCACTAAATAGTCTTCCAAGATCACACTTCACTTAGTCATGTGACTGCAACCCTAACCTAATTTCTCTAATGCTTGCTGAAGAAGGTAAAAACCTTTGTTTTTTGTGTCTGTCTGTGTATGTGTCAAATTTTCTCGACTGTAATGCAGTCATCCTTGCAGCTCAAGACCCTAACCTCTTTGTGTCTGCACTCTACTTTTACAAAGGAAAGTTGGTGGGTGGGATTGTTCTTTTGCTGTACTGAGCCAAGTCTTCCTTCATCCCCACGTACAGATGTTCTAAATCTTGGCTACTAATTTCCACTTCATGCCCACTATTTGCCTCATCTGCATCCTTCTGAACCACCCTCTGATTTCCTCCGTGTGCTACCCCTTACTTTTCACACTGTTTCCTGCCATCAACATACCATTGAATGGAAATAAGTGTATACATGCACATCCAGTAACCGTAGGCATAAATGTCAGTTAAAGCCAAAAGAATATATCATGACAAAGTAGTGTCATTTACTGGCACAGGATAGACCCAAACGGCAGGACTCAAATCAGGCCAGTACAACAGCCATCATTTCATGAAAATGAAAAATCAGTCCCCAGAAATCAATCTATCAGTGGAATCACAGGCCTTTGCTCTGCAGCCTGCCCAGTACCTAATAAGGGTCAAGAGTCTGTCCTGTCAAGGCCTTAAACCATCAAGGAGTGGCCACTGCCTGTCCAGTTGGAGGACAATATGTCTTAAGCCTGTGCCACCCTCCCACCAGACCTTCCTACAGATTTAATGATCCAATTTTGCCCTAGTGCTTCAGAATGGTGACCTTTTACCCTTCACCTCATATCTAGCAGGATTTCAGCAAGTTGCAATTGTAAATCCTGACCTGTCTTTGGTGTGCTTTGTTCCAAACTTCGCCCCAGTTTGCTTGTATAGTTCAGGTACCTTCGCACTGATATCGGTTTGCTGAATTACTGTTTCACCTTGTGACCTTGACTTCCTGCCAAGCATCATAACCCCTTCTTTTGCTTTGATGTATGTACCTACTCTCAAGTGTTCCCTGTATATCTGACTAGGTTAGTTTAACATTAGGACATCTGTGTAATATTTTCACCAAAATGCATTCATATTTCTTTTTTTATTGACAATCGTGGACAATAAGTAATTTCATTCTAGTATTGTCAACAAGTCTGAAAATGTCATTCTTCTAGCAGGATCCTTAATGGCTTGTAGCTTTCTCCACCCCATAGTGCTCTTACTCTGAACCATCAAATGTGCATTGATGACTTAATTTCTTGGTTGCTTAACCCTGCTTCACAGAGCTCATGACCCAAGTGGGGGTAGATAAATGAATGTTCAGATGTCCTCCTATTCACTTGTTTCAGTATTTGTCAGAGGGATATCCCTGCCAGATGGCGCCCCAACATTGGCTAGTATACATAAGACTTTTTTCACCACTGTAGAGTACGTGGTACGTCTGGCATTTGACTGCAGTTGTACGAAGGCTATAAAATGGACATACATACATACCATCCTTGGAAGTTTTCTGCAACCAGTCAGAAAGCCAGCTACTGAATGTTCATCTTGCAGTTTTCAGTGATTTTGTTGTCTTCTCAGATAAGTGCCCCATTGGGGAATTTCATTGTTCCTTTTTGTTATGTCATCCAGGAAGGGCAAGTGCCAGTGTGGAAGACAAATTCCAAATAAGGATAGCCAAACCGTGTCTCTTCTACCTAGGCCCCAATCGTGACCATAGGTCTTGTAGTATCTGCCATTCCTCTTTGCCAATCCTTTGTTTCAAAGACTGTTAGAAGCAGGCTTAATTCCTTAGCTATTTATTTGAAAAATTAATGTTTATAGTTACTAACAGTTTGGAGGGTGCCCCGAGATCTGATTCAAACCTCTGAAATATAAGACCAAAAAAGCAAGGCCTGCACCTTTGGCTGCACCTCTTCCATCCAAGTTCCCTCCCGAGGTGCTTGTCAAACCGCAGGCTTGTAGGAACTCTGGCTTGGAGTCACAGTCCAAACCCTCTTTTGAGGTCGCCTTGTCTTCAGCTATGAGCACGTCACTAGAGGTTGAATAGATGTCTGATTTAGATGTCAAGGGGGAACCAAGGCTTTTATGCGTGGGGGATCCTAAAGGGTTTACTTCTAGCTCTGCACCTGAAGTCCCAGAGTCTGAGCTGTCCAATACTAGCCCAAGGACGAGCTGTCCAACCCTTCGAAGAAGTGTCTCCAGCTAAGAAAAAGCAAGACAAAACACTTATCCACTAATACAGAGGCCTGTTCTGAATGGCAGGCCTTCTCCTACAGTCTTTTTTTCAGGCCCTCCTGGCCCTTTAAGCAGACTTCTACAGTATCCCCTTCCCCAGGCCTTCAATCCTCACAGGAAAGGGTTAGGTAGTCTGAATCATCCAAGGATACCACTTCTGACTGAGGAATCCTTGGACTACTCTACCCAAATACCCTCCCCTTCTGAATGTGTATCTCCTGAAGAGGAGTCTGTAGGTGCTGAATCTCCATGGAAGAAATTTCCTTTGGGGAAATTATCTTGAAAATGGGGGGAGCACTAAGTGGGATACTACTCAAATTTCAGATGTACAAAAAAGGTACTACCAGTTAATACAAATGAATTTGCCAAGTTTTTCTTTAGTTCCACCCATACACCCAGCCTTTTTTGATGCATTCCACAATGCCTCTCAGAACCCAGATTCTCAGGCCCCAGCTCCTAAGAAGCCTGACTGTTTTTATAAAGTCCCAGAGGACCAAATTTTCCTTTTCAGGTGCCCTGCAGCAGACCCAGCAGTCATATCTGTTAATACTGACAAACCGTCCAGGATGCTTCCTTCTACTTTCCGTTTACCTTCTGACGAGGAAATTAGAACCTTGGAAAGACTAGGTAAAAAGACCTGTACCTCACCAAACCAAGCTTTCAGGGCTATAAAGTACAAGACATGCATGACTAAATAGCCTCTGGAATTGTCTTGGGCTACTGCTGCCCTCTCAGACCTCCCAGAGTCGGAGGGGGAACCTTAGCCCAAGTTGCTTCCCAAGTGGCTAAGCATTCCATGAAATGCAGCTGTGATGCTGCTGAAGCCCGCGCTAGGGCAGCTGCCACAGGGTCTGTGCTCAGAAGATTTTTTTTGGCTCAGACTTCAACTACTTCAGGATGATTTCAAAGACAAACTCATGGATGCCCCTCTAGATAACACTTCTCTGTTTGGTCCGACTGCTGTGATTTGTTGAGTTTCTACAAGAAAAAGTCCAAGGAACTGAAGGAGTTAAAACAACTCCTAGTTTCACCAGTGCCAAGGTTCCATAGGAACTTCTCTTCAGAACCTGTTTTTGTCTATAACCGATCTCAGCACCAGCCCAGTAAGTCTTAAAGGGTAGAAAAAAAGATCTCAGAGGACCAGGCCTCCTCAGAACCATCCTCAACAAAAGCAGCCTTTTCCAGACAGAGCAGAGAGTCTGTGACTATGCTGCCTCTGCGCCACCTCTCCAGAGCTCTTGCAGTGTTGGAAGACATTACACAAGGCAACTGGGTCCTTTACATTATAAGAAACTGATATTTCATGGTCTGGCACTCCATCCTCCCCTTTTGGGGTATCCCCCAACCCAGTATTAGATCACATCTAAAGAAACGAAAATATCATTGACTTCATGAACATTTTGTAAATAGTTTAGACTAATTGACACCCAGGTAGGGTTTAACATCTAAATTACTAGACAATATTTGCCCCAGTTAAGTATCCGGAATCAAATTATTAGCTCTTCATAGATAATAAATTATTAATGTTAATATATAATACTATGTGAAATTGTAGGCAAACTTATCAGTAACTCTTTTCGCAAGTATCTCTTTATATAATGTTGTTAAATAATACAATACTTATATATTTATATATTTTAATTATTTATATTTATATATATAGCCCTAAATATCATTTTATACCGCTTACATTATATATCAACTTTTAGAATGTAAAATGAAATAGGTTTCTTGCATAATAAAAAATTCCTTACACTATAATAAGATTGTGCATAATAAATTATATATATAATAAAAACATATGTGTTTTTTCATTAAGTTTTATTTTTTCATTTAGATCTATTTATACAAAAAATTTTACAGATATATTCTTTTATAAACCTGACTATATATAAATTATATTTCACATATAAGTGATATATATGAGTTATACATAATACATATTTGATAGGACTCATGTTTGACATTGTGTTTATATATATATTTATTAATTTATTATTTTATTATTTATGCAAGATACTTATGTTTGACAGCTATTTATAATAGATTTATATTTTATTAAATAGGTCTAAATATTAATTAAGGACTGTGGTGAGTGGTAATAATTTAAATAGATATTAATGGCTATTCCCAAAAAATTAATATCAATAAATTCCATATATCTTTTATTAATGTTGCACAAACTCAGTAGGCTACTGATATATTGATTGGATGATCCTGTTCGGCTATATTATATGGTCAGCAGGACATAAATTATCGTGTTTGAATGTTCTCCAATAAAAGGGTTGCTTTAAAGTTTAAGAGTTTTACTATTTATTTATATATGTTTAAACTGATCTCACTGCTTTAATGGCTTGAATAATGAATTGCAATACACAATAAAGCAAGATATATACGCTGTACTATGTACTCTAGCTTTAAGGTGATGTATACCATATTAGGTAATTGATATTTCTGAATAACATGATTGAATCATTGGATTAATTAATTCATTAAGTAATTTTGATTTTTGTATATATAGTGAATGAATTCACTAAGGTTTTATACTCATCTGAAGAAGCGTGCAGTTGGAAGCACGCGAAAGCGCTCATTTTTGTGAATAAAATTCATTTTACCTTTCGTGGTGTTGATCTACATTTTTTACTTCATTGGCTCCGGAATCCTTGTTGTTGGTCAACTTTAAGGGAGAGGTTTGCTTCTTATTTGATCAGTTAGAAGGGTGTCAGAACTCCAAGCCCTTATGGCTGCACCTTTCTAGTCTTCCATAAGGACAAGGGTGTTCCTGAGGACCAACACATCCTTGATGCCAGAAGTGGTTAACAAACTCTCTCTCAACCAATCTGTCCAACTCCCTACCTTCTTCCCCACCCCACAAAACTGCAGCGAGAGGATCCTAGTATCTCCAGGGCACCCCACTGAGGAGGTCCCTAAGAAGAGGATGTGTAAGAGGAAACACTTAGACTCCCAGGAAGAGTCCATCACAGAAGATTCAGATTTCAATGAAGGTGAAGGGTCCCTACCATCCCCTCCTGAAGATGTCTCCTTTGGAGATCACCTAGAAATCCTTAGGCAGAGAGGTGGTTGGATGTCCAGCAACCCTAAGTCTGAAGAATCTGTTCTCCTGGAGACTTGTAGTACTGGACCCTCTACCTACTGGGTGACTTTGCCCGCCGGTGACCGCATTGATTTGATCTCATGGCAGGCGTGGAAGGATCCTGACACCATAGAACCAGTTCTGCCTCCCTTGGCCATGCACAATAAGTGTAATCTCCTAATCTGTAGCAAGATGTATTGAGAAGATGTTCTTCGTGTTTCACTGTTGCAGTCATTACATTACATTTGGGTAATCTGCTGGCAGGTTGCCCTCAGTCGGCCTGATTAACAAAGTCTTGCGTCCTGCGTTGGTTGCTGTCCCTTCTTCCATGATGTCAGGTTGTCAGGGGTATAAAACATGCAGCCAACGCCATTACATTAGTCTTTCTTGCCGCGCAGTGCCCGAAGCAGAAGCAGTTCGCAAGTGCCGGTCAGCCGACTTCTGAAATTTTTGTTTTCGAGTTTCAGAACCAAAGTGTTCAACTAAAAAGCAAAGTACCCCGTTGGGGAAACTTTTTTTTTTTTTTGCTCCTTACAGATGTCAGTAAAAGTTAATAATTGTATTACTTTTGGGAAGCAAATACCTCATAAGGATTTCCATTTGTACTGTATTCCTTGCCTAGGTCCTGACCACGACGTACCTCGTCTGTTTTGTGCTTTAATTGGCGCACTATCCATCGTCTATACATTTTTGCCTCTAAATATTTCTGTTCATGGTTTAATTATCCAGAAATTATGTCCGTTAGCAATCAGACTACCGGAATAGCGAAAAACACAAAGAAAAAGACTGAGACAGGCTGTTGAGGTGCAAAACTGCCGACGGCGCTTCTAAGCCAGTCACCAGTTCGCCGGTACTCAGTGAGGCGCTTTCTCTGCCTCTGATACCCGCTACTTCTGATTCTCAGGCCTCTACTGAGACCCATTCGGAGTCCGGTATGCCGCGAGATGCTTCAATTATGGAACCCGCGGATGTCTCTACCTTGGATGGGTCCGGAGCTGCTGTGCAGGCACCGGCTTCTGAAGGTGTATTCAAGCCTACAGATTTGTATATTAAACCGACACCATCTTCAATATTAAGACCAAAATCTCGATCTGTGTCTAAAAAAAAAAACCCGACGCCCAGGCCACATGTGCAGGCCCCTATGCCTAAAAAACAAATGATCAAAATGGCTGAAGATTTAATTACTCTAATCAGGGGTAGTCAACCCCCCCTTCTAAGAGGCCTAGGGCTAAAATTGACTATTCTTCTGACTCTTCTAATGAACAGGATTTGTCCATACCTACTTATGAGGGCTCGGATGTAGAGGATTCCATTCCTTCTGCTTCTCCCCCCCTGAGGATTTTTCTTTTGGGGAAACTTTACATACCTTAAGGGAACATTTCCAATGAGAAAGTCAGGATTTTTCTGAATCCAAAAAGAGGCTTAGGGATTTTCTTCTTCCTCAGCACTGGCCTTTATCTTTGTCTATACCTCCTGTACTAGACATTGTTGATGTGTTTTCAGAATCCAGTATGGCCCCTGATTCTCTGCCTCCAGCCCCTTGTAAGCCAGACAGATGCTACAGGGTTCCTGACTCCCACAAATTCCTTTTCAAAAATCCTGTTGCGGACCCCGAAGCCATTTCTCAGGGGCCCAAGGGCATTAAGGCTTCTACTGCTAAAAATCCTACCCCTTCTAATAGAGATTCCAGGTCACTGGATAGATAGGGTAAAAAGGTTTATATTTCTGCAACCTTGGTAATCGGGGCTTTAAACTGTTAATTCCATATGCTAAAATATCAGCAGCGTATCATGGGACTGCTTAAACAGAAAATTATGTCGATTTCTGACTGTGTGGAAAATAAAGATTTACAGGATTTATTGCATTCAGCTGAACAAGTTGGAAAACCTACTTTGCAATGTGGTTTTGATTCTTTGGAGGCCTCTTGCATGGCTGTTGTAAATGGGACTGTGCTTAGAAGGCATGCTTGGCTCAAGGAGCAATCTCTGCCTGATCATGTTAAAGCAAAAGTGTTGAATGTTCCTTTGCAGCAAGACCGTCTGTTTGGCAAAAAGGCTGAAGAAGTTCTAAAAAAGATGGAAGATAAAGCTAAATCTATGCAAACTGTGAAAAATTTCTTACAAGTACAACCTCCAACATTTAGTAGGCACTGGCCTACTAAGAACTGGCCCTTTCCAGTTCCTTCCAGAGGCACTCAAGCCAAACCCAGACATTCCAAAAGCATCAGGTTTCAGTCTCGAGGGACTTTCAGAACTAAGCAATGGGGTGCCTCCTCTGCCAAATCTGGAAACAACAAGACACCTCCCTGTGGTAAACAGTCTCAATGACTTTCCTTTAGAATTGCCAAGCACTTGCCTTTTAGCCGTACCTTTGGGGGGAAAACTGGCACTTCATGCAAAAAACTGGCAACTTATAACCCAGGACAAATGGGTTTTAAATATAGTCCCAGGGATACAGATTTCATTTCCACATGTTGCCAACTCCAAGCGGATGGCCAGACCTGCCCCCAAATCAGTGGGCAGAGGCTCAGAAACAAGTACTTTCCCTCTTAAACATGGGGGCTATTTAGCTAGTACCAGAAGAGGCAAAGGGACAAGGTTTCTATTCCATACTTTTCCTGGTGCCCAGAATAGACAAATCATGGCGTCCAATTCTGGGCCTGTCTACTCTAAACACCTTTGTGGACATCCCAAAATTTAAGATGCTGAGTCTTCACCAGTTACTTCTGTGTTAGGCAAAGATGCCTGGTTGGCAACTCTAGATCCAAAAGATGCTTACCTGCATATCCCAATCAGGGAATCTTGCAGAAAATACCTCTGCTTCAAAGCAGGCTACTTGCATTACCAGTTCTCTGCACTGCCCTTTAGCTTGTCTACTGCGCCCAGGGGCTTTACAAAGTGCCTGGCTCCAGTAATTGCATTTTGCAGGTAAAGAAATATTCAGATATATCCATACCTGGACGATTGTCTAATTCATTCAGAAGACAAGGCCATTCTTCTAAAACATGTGGCTTAAAAAAGGGTTCTAAGTTGTCTAGGGTACACCATAAACGAAAAGAAATCACAACTAGTACCCTCTCAAAAAATTACATTTCTGGGTGCAAGCTTGAATAAAACTGCCCAGATGGCTTACCTTACGCCAGAAAAACAAATTCTATTGGTGATTTACTTCAAACAGATGGCCAGAAAAACCCTGCTATCTGCAAGACAAATACTGCAAGCCTTTGGGTTCATGGCCCCCTGCATTCTTCTAATTCTATATGCAAGACTACATATGAGAAAACTTCAGTGGTACTTAAAAAGTTAATGGAGTCAACATTGTCACAGCCTGGAAACAATGATTCCTATCATACCTTGCCTGCAACTAGAGTTCCTATGGTGGGCAGAGGCCTGCCACCAAAACAAGGGACTGCCATTCACAACACCCCCTGCCGCCCAAACCCTAACTACAGATGCATCAGACTATGCATGGGGGGCTCATCTGGCAGGGAAGTGCATTCAGGGCAAATGGAGCCCAAATCAAATGCACCTTCATATCAATCAAAAAGAGATGCTAGCTGTACAGAATGCACTGACAGCCTTCAAGGACTACCTTCATCTAGGGCAACTAATGGTAAAGACGGACAACACCACAGTTATGTGGTACATAAACAAGCAGGGGGGTACACATTCTTACCCCCTCTGCAGATGAGCCATGGCATTGTGGAACATGGCCGTGAGCTATCAAGTACAACTACAAGCTCAGTTCATGCCAGGAAAGCAGAATATTTTGGCAGACTAACTAAGCAGAAATCTCATGGACCCACACGAATGGAAACTGGAACCACGGATTTTCAACATGTTGACGCGCAAATGGGAGACCCCAGACATAGATCTCTTTGCCTCACCCCAGAACTACCAGTTGGACAAATTTTGCACAAGAACTCCTCACAAAAAAGCCTGGAAAGTGGATGCTCTGTTCATCAGCTGGGAAAAGCTATCAATCTATGCCTTTCCCCCTCTGCCTTTGCTCTTTAAAGTTCTACTAAAAGTCAAACAGGACAAACCAAAAATAATTTTGCTTGCTCCAGACTGGCCTCGCCAACACTGGTACCCATTGCTACGCAGTCTGTCACAAACCTCTCCATGGCACCTGCCTCTACCTTCCTTACTGTCTCGGCAGAACAACCAAATAATGCACCCACGGCTCCAAGCATTGAATCTTGCAACTTGGCTAATCACTTAAATCCCCCCTTAGCATCCCTCAGCAAACCTGTGATGGATGTCATTTTGGAGGCGAGAAGACCTAGTACTAGAAACTCTTATGCTGACAAATGGAAAAGATTCTGTGCCTGGAATCAATCTCAAGGGATGAACACAGCAGTGGCCAGTTTACCTCAGATTTTGCAATACTTAACTGAGATGCTTCACAAGGGCCTATCTTTTTCTTCCATAAAAATCAATGTCTCAGCCATTTCAGCTCACTACAACACAGAACCCCCCCTCTTCTCTCATCCTCTACTCAAGCAGCATCTCAGAGGGGCCAAAAACTTAAGGCCACACAGGAGAGCTTCAACCCCTGCATGGGACCTTAACTTTGTATTGGAGAAACTCACTCTACCTCCTTTCGAGCCAGCTGCTACTGCAGACTTAAAATTTCTTTCCTGGAAAACCGCCTTCCTTTGCTAATCACTTCGGCTAGAAGGATTTCTGAATTACAGGCCCTTATGGCAGTGGAGCCTTTCATCATCTTTCATGCGGACGGTGTCACTCAGGACCAACGCATCCTTCATGCCCAAGGTGGTATCCAGTGTGGCTCTTAAGTCCATTCATTTGCCAACTTTCTTTCCCAATCCATAGAACAAAGGGGAGCGGATTCTACATTCATTGGGTGTACACAGACAACTTAGATTTTACTTGGATAGGACTAAATCTGAACAACTGCTGGTAGCATTTGCTGCAGGGGCAGAGGGAAAGGCTATTTCAAAGCAAACCATTTCCAAATGATTAAGCTATTGTATTCATTTCTGCTGTAAGCACCATGGAAAACGTATCCCCCAGGGGATCAGATCCCATTCCACCAGGGCTGCCTCTACATCTGCAGCCTTTCTCAGAGGTGTTCCTAACAGGGATATTCTAGAAGCTACTACCTTGAGTTCAGTTCATACTTTCACCAAGCACGATCATTTACCAATTTTCTCTAAATCCAGAGCTGGCTTTGCCACTGCTGTTTTGCAGGGCCTTGTAGCCTGCCACTGCTGTTTTGCAGGGCCTTGTTAGCCGTTCCTAATGCTGTATAAATCCATCCTCTCAACCTTTAGCTTAGGGAATCTACCCAAATGTAATGACTGCAACAGTGAAACATGAAGAACATAGTACAGTTGTGTACGCTTGCCATAAATGTAGATGTTCGAGTGTATTCACTGTTGCAGTTGTGGTTACTCTCCCTCCAGTCCCCTGTTTTTTCTTACAATGCCTCTCCTTTATTTTACTACACTTAAAAGCCTTTTTGGTGTATTTGCTTTTGTTTGGAGGTATATGTTTTTGTGTTTTAAATTATTTATATATATTTTGCTCCCCATTTGAGGGGCACCTGACATCTGGGGCAAGAAAAACTGATGTAATGACGTCGGCTGCATGTTTATACCCCTGACGTCATGGAAGAAGGGGCAGCAACAGACGCAGGACCCAATTCTTTGTTAATCAGACCGACTTGAGGGCAACCTGCCAGCAGATTACCCAAATGTAATGACTGCAATAGTGAATACACTCTTAACGTCTACATTTATGGTAAGTGTACACAACTGTACTTTTAGTCACTACCTTGGATAGTGTTAGCAGACAGTGACTCGATCGAAATGACACCTGTGGAGACCGTTAAATAGTTTAATTTCCAAACTGTGCAGATCATAATACAAGATGACATTCCAAGAGGTCAAGTAATGATGCTTTTACACACACCAGCAATAGACATGTGGCTGCAATGGAGTCTAACACACACACTGAATAATATGGGGGAGAAGGGTGGAGTTGGCTAACAGAGCTAGGACAAAATACAAAAAAGGCAATTTCTTAGCTGAACAACAAAATACACTAGGATGTGTAATGACACTCCCCGCCTGAAATATTAGATTTCACCAAACAACAATAACTAAGTCCTCTTATCCTGAGGAACCTGAATAACAAGAGGGGTGGGAGAACAAGAGGAGAATTGCAAACATCATAATGAATTCTTGCTGTTGCCGACACCTCTGAATACCTGGGCAAGCGGGAATGGGAACAGATGAAAGTTCAGGTAGCAGAATCTGAAGATGCGTTCTCATGCTTGGAAAGAAGTAACACCAGATTGGTGACGGGTCTGAAGAAAAGTCAAGCGGAACTTTCCTTAACTACCTTGACCTCAACCTTTGAACCTTTACACAAACTATGCCCAGTAATTATGGAATGAGTCCCATGGGCCAGTGACTGATGAGCATCTTTGTCTTTAAGAAGAAAGTACAGTTGTATACACTTACCATAAATGTAGATGTTCGAGTGTATTCACTGTTGCAGTCATCACATTTGGGTTATCCCTGCCAGGGTAGCCCTCAGCTGGTCCGAATACTAGAGGCTTAGTATTTCTGCGTCAGTTGCTGTCACTTCAGGATTCATGTCAGGTAGTCAGTAGCATAAAGTAAGGCAGCCGACGCCATTACATCAGTTTTTTTGCCCTAACATGTTAAGAGCCCCCAAGTAGGAGCCAGATTTTGGTGGAAGAACCCCGCCAGTAGAAAGTAAATACCAATGTCCCTTGTAAGGAACGAGAAGAAAAAAGGGTGATGGAGGGAGGAAAGCCAGGACTGCATCAGTGAATACACTAAAAACTATATTTATGGTAAGTGTGCACAACTGTACTATGTTCTTTAGTGTGCACAACTGTACTATGTTCTTTGTGTTTCACTGTTGCAGTCATCACATTTGGGTTGATTCCCAAAGCTGAAGAAATGGGTGGATGGCAGTCGAAAACTAGGGGCTGGCTAGGATGCCCTGCAAGACTGCAGAGGGAAACCCTACCCTGGATTTGGAGAAGAGGCAGGTGGTAATGTTTGGTAAAAGTGTGAACAGATGTCCAGGTGGCAGCTTCTAGGATGTCCCTGGTGGGGACTCCTCTGAGGAAAGCTGCAGAGGTTGCTCTCATTGTGTGAGTCCTGACCCCCCTGGGGGGAGGCTTTCCATGTTGTTTGTAGCAGAAATGGATGCAGTGTGCTTTCCATTTGTAAAGGGTTTGTTTGGAGTTGGCTTTGCCTTCTGCCCTTGTAGCAAAGCTAACCAGCAATTGATCAGACGTTCTGAAGGATTTAGTCCTGTCTAGATAGAATCTGAGCTGTCTGTGCAGGATCCTTTCCCCCCCTTGTTCTGGGGATTAAGAAAAAAGGTGGGCAGATGAGTGGATTAGTTGAGACCCACACTGGACAGCACCTTGGGCGTGAAGGATGGGTTAGTCATGAGAGATACTCTGTCATTATGGAAGATGATGGATTCCACAGCCACGAGTGCTTTGCAGCTCGAAGACTCTTCTGGCTGAACTGATGGCCAGAAGGAAAACTGTCTTCCAGCAGAGAAATTTTAGCTCTGCAGAAGAAGCTGGTTTGAAGGGGGGCAGGGAGAGCTTTTCCAACACAAAGTTAGGGTCCCAAGCTGGGATTGGTGGTGGTGTGGGTGGCCTCAAGTTGCTAGCCCCTCTTAGGAACTGTTTGATCAAAGGGTGTGAGAAAAGGGGCTGCTCAGTGGGAAAATGGGCCGAGATAGCAGAGGCATGAATTTTAATAGAGGAAAGAGAGAGGCCACTGTGTAGTAAGTCAACTGAGTAATCCCAGGATGAGAGGGAGGGAGGGCTGTGCTGTATTGGCTTTTTTAGCATGAGTCCAGGTGCAGAACCTTTTCCATTTGTCTGCATAAGACTTTCTTGTGCTAGGGCATCTGGCCTCACGTATAACACCTAGAACCTGCTTACTGAGGTTGGCAGATTGATCGGAGGTTAGGGAATAAGCCAAGCTGCCAAAGTGAGGGTCTGCAATTTGGGATGCATGCATTCTACTTCCCTCTGGGTCAGGAGGGTTGGGGTCTGAGTGATATGCCCTGGTGGCAGAGGGGACAGGCTGCGCAGCAGTGGGTACCAGAGCTGGTGAGGCCAGCCTAGAGCTATAAGAATTGTCCTTTGTTTTTTCTCCTTTATTTTGAGCAGTACCCTGGGGGATGAGAGGTAGTAGAGGAAAGGCATAGACCGATAGATTGACCCAGGGGAAGGACAGGGCATCCACTTTCCAAGCCATGCAGTGATGCTCCCTGGTGCAGAATTTGCTGAGCTGATGGTTGGTGTGGGAGGCAAAGAGGTCGACCTTCGTGGTGCCCCATTTCTGAGTTATTAGGGTGAAGGTTCTTCTGTTGAGCTGCCACTCGTGTGGTTCCAGAAGATTTCTGCTTAATTGGTCTGCCAGAGAGTTGAGAGAACCTGGTAGGAATTGTGCTAACAGGTGGAGCTGCATGGCAGAGGCTGTGTGCCAAAGCGTCATGGCCAGCCTGCATAGAGGGTAGGAGTGAGTCTCTCCCTGCTTGTTGATATACCACATTACAGTGGTGTGTCTGTTTTGATCTGGAGAGCCTCTGGGGAGAGAAGGGACTTGAAAGCCATCAAGGTGTGTGCTGGACAGACATCCTCTCTTTTGGTTGATGTGCAGAGGGATTTGCTGTGGGCTCCATTGGCCCTGTATGCACCTGCCGTCCAAGTGTGCACCCCAGGCATAGTCTGATGAGTCTGTGGTGAGGGTCTGGGTTGGCGGGGTGTGGTGAGAAAGGTAGTCCCTTGTTGTGGGAGCATGCTGCCCATCAAAGAATCTTTTCTGAAGCATGGAGTTATAGGTATAAGTCTCCAGGTCTTGATAGTGTTGACACCAAAGGCTTTTTAGGTACCATTGAAGTTTCCTCATATACAGTCTGGCATATGGAATGAGTAGTATGCAAGATGCCATGAACCCCAGAGCTTGCAGGATCTTCCTTGCAGATAGCTGGGGACTGGTGGGAAATTTTACTTTTCTGGTGTAAGTTATGCCATCTGGGATGCTGTGTCCAGGCTTGCTCCCAGGAATATAATCCTTTGGGTGGGCACCTGTTTGGATTTCTTTTCATTGATTGGGTACCCTAGGGAGGTTAGTAGGGACTTTACAAAGGCCAGGTGCTTGAGCAGCGTTTCCTGGCTGTGTCTGCCTGAATTAGGCAGTCGTCTTAAGTATGGGTAAATCTGGATATTCCTTTGTCTGCAGAAGGCAATGGCCGGAGCCAGACATTTTGTGAAAACTCTGGGAGCAGTAGATAAGCCAAAGGGAAGCACAGAGAACTGAACATGACTGAGATCCTGCCCTGAAACGGAGATAATTTCCTGCATGATTCCCTGATAGGAATATGGAGGTAGGCCTCTTAGATCTAGGGTGGCTAGCCAAGCATCCTTGGAGAGCATGGGTAGCAGCTGCTGGAGGGTGAGCAGTTTTGAATTTTGGGATCACAGGAAGGTGTTTAGAATGGATAGAAGATGGGGCACCAGGTGCCCTCTCTTTTGGGTACCAGAAAGTCAGGAGTAGAAACCTTGGCCTCTCTGTTCTGCAGCAACGTGCTCTATTGCCCTCGTAGAGAGCAGGGAAAGGACTTGCTTTTGTGCCTCTGCCCACTAGTTTGGAGGTAGATCTGGGAACCCTTTTGGTGGTAGGAAGGGTGTGGAAAGAAAATTTGTATCCCTAGGACGCTATGTTGAGAACACAGCGATCGTTGGTAATGGTGGCCCAGGTGCTTGCGTGAAAGAGTTTTCCTCCTAGGGGTAAGTGAATGTGGGCAGAGGGAGAGGGGTGGGTGAGGTAAGTCATCTGTGAGTTCTTACCATAAAGGGGGGGGGACTTAGAACTCCCTGGTTTTGAAGTGGAGGTAGGCCACTGCTTAGATCTCTGCATTCCCTGTGGCTGCTGTCTGGGGGGGGGGGTCTGGTTCCCCGGGGTTTGGACTGGACTGGCTTAGTGGAAGCAGAAAAGGACCAGTGCTTGGTGGGACAATGCCTGCTGAACTTGGGGGGCTGGACCTGTAAGAAATCCTTCACTGTCTGCATAGCTTTTACTTTTTCTTCCATCTTTAAGAACTCTTCTGCCTTGGTGCCAAATAAGTTGTCTTTGTGCAAGGGTGCATCCAGCACTTTAGATTTAACATGGTCTGGCAAGGGTGGTTCCTTAACTCATGCATGCCTTCTAATGACAGATCCAGTGACTGCTGCCCTGCAAGAAGCTTCTAGGGCATCAAAACCACAGTGCAAGGTTTGTTAAGTTACTTGACTTGCAGAATGCATTAACTCTTGTAACTCTTTATGTTCTGCACAAGCAGGAAAGGAAGACTTTTTTTATTTGAGGAGTTCCAGGGTATGTTGCTGAAATTTTAGCATATGAAACTGACAATTTAGTGCCTGGATAGCAAGAGTAGCTGAAGTGAATACTTTTTTTACCGCATCTGTTTAGTGCTCAGGAATCCTTATCTGAGGGGGTGGGATTCTCAGCAGAGGTTGTTTAAATCCCTTTAGGCCCTTGAGAAATTACCTCAGGGTCAGCAGTAGGATTTTTAAAAAGAAATTTGTGAGAGTCACGGACTCTAGTACCGGTTTGGTTTTCTGGGTGCAGGATGGAGGGTGTCGGGAGTCAAGCTGGATTCCAGGAAAACATCCTCCACAACATCCAGGACTGTGGGGATGGCCAAGGGTCTGCTGTGGAAGATCTAAGAATTCCCTGATTTCTCTTTTTAGACTGAGGCTAGACCTGACTCTCCCATTGGAAATGCTCCCTTAAGGTATGAAGTGTTTCCCCAAAGGAAAAATCCCCTGGGGGGAGGCAAAAGTCCTGGAATCCTCCTGCATATGAATCCTCATAAGTAGAGGGGTTGCATGTCTTCATATTCAGATGAATGAGAGTCATCTGACTCTTGTTCAGACAAAACTACAGGGGACAGATCTCTCTTCCTTTTGGAGGGAGTAGCTTGGCTTCCCCTGATCAGCATGATAAGGCCTTAGTCTCAAATGCTTAAAATGGCGGAAGACAAGGAAGCAGGTGCTTGAGATTGGGTCGTCTGTTTCTTGGGTGTGGTTTGTACCCTGGGCCTAAAACTCTGTAGTTTTCAAAAGAATGGTAGTCACGAAAGAAAACGTCTGTGTCGAATCGGTAGTGTGAAAGACTTCCTCAGAAGCCGATGCCTGCTCCGCGACTCCAGACCCATCCAAGGTAGAGATGACAGCAGGATTCTTGAAGAATTTTGCGGCATACTAGACTCCGAAAGGGTCTTGGTAGCGGCCTGTGAATCCACAGAAGTGTGCTTCAGGGGATCCGAAAGCACCTCATTGAGGACCAGAGAAGTGACTACTAGCATATTGGAAGAGTCGTCGGTAGGTTTGGACCTGTGCGGTCTGTCTTTATCTTTACATTTTTTCGGAAGGTCTGCTGTCTGATGGCTTACCGAAGCCATATTGGAGTTCGAGAACTGTAAGCGAAAATATCTAACTACAATAAGTGCCCGACGACTAGTTCTGGCATTGAACAAAGCACAGAAGCAAAGGCGGGGGACATCGCTGTTTGGGCCTAAACAAGTGACGCAGTAAGAATTAAAGTGTCTGTGTGCTATTTGCTTTCCACAGGTGAGGCAATTTAACTTTTTCTGACATCAGTTAGTGCAAGAAAAAGGATCCCCAATGGGGTACTTAGCTTTGGAAGACTTCAGCTTCAAATCGGTAGACAAAACTCTGGTAGCAGCCGACCGGAACTCGTGCGAACTGCTTCTGCTTTGGGCTCCATGGCAAGAAGGACTGATGTAATGGCGTTGGTTGCCTTACTTTATACTACTGATGACCTGATGTCCGTCCTGAAGTGACAGCAACAGACGCAGAAATACTAGGCCTCTGGTATTCGGGCCAGCTGAGGGCTACCCTGGCAGGGATAACCCAAATGTGATGACTGCAACAGTGAAACACGAAGATCATCCACATCACCTACTCTTAAATTCGGCTTATCGACTTGCCATTTACTGCGACCTTGAAGGGTGGAAAGTTATTCCTTTTTCCAACGACTCCAGAGCACATTAGCAAGGTGTTTAACTTGTTTCCATTGTTTTCTATGAATGTTGGAGCAGTTAAGGTCCTCTGGAGGTGCAGGCACTACTCCGATTTTCTGAGTGAGCAGAGTAGCTGGAGTGAGTAACAATGGAAAATCTGGATCTGCAGACACTAGTAATAGAGGTCTGGTTTTTATTATGGCAGAGACCTCTGCCAGAAAGGTAGTTAAGCTCTCATGAGTGAGTTGGGAAGATTTTGAGACTGAGCAGCATAGAATCTAGGATCCTTCGAACGATCCCAATCGTGCTTTCTCAAGAACCTCCCATTTGAAGCGAATGAGGAGGATTGAACTTCGTCACGCCCTTAGCTATTTAAGAATTTCCTTACTTCCAAATCAGTTTGCCCCTGTGAAGTTGGTTCCACAGTCCGATCTTACCAATTTTCTTGGTCCTGTTATAGAGCGAAATCTTCTGAAGGCATTAATAAAACATGAAGTCTCCCTTCTGACTTCAGTGTGCACAGCACAAATGCTGACAAACAGCATGGCCCAATGTTTGTAACTCTGACTAGTTCTACTGGTTGCTGCAGATCAGGGGCCAAAAACATCCATGCCAACATGAGTAAAGGATGGTTCTGTGCTTGGTCTGTCATGTGGGAGATTTGCCATCTGTTGTTGCTGGTGTCTCCTCCTGACATTTTGACACATTTGTGAAGTATGGAGGGTATGTGTCTTCCAACACCGACAATGCACAAACCTGTGGATTTTGTCGCACCTTCAGTAAAGTGGCGACCTTGGTGCTGAACTCACTCTTGGTAATATATTACCAATAAGGTTGAAATGTGATGTTATCAGGGAACAATAACAGGATATTCTATATCGCTGAGGTCAGCCCATCCCAAGCAACCTCCAGCTCTAAGGATATCCTGGCTTGTTGATTTATTAAAAAGAGCTACCTTTAGAAAGATCAAGTCCCTTTGAAATGTGGATTTCCTGACAGTACACCTCATGATGAATACTTCGGATAATTGTTTGCTCCGCTTGAGATCCTTTATTGATGGAAGGATGTCCTTTACTTATGTGCCATCCATGACCGGCTTAGGATTGTTTACAAATAGGTGAGCAACTTGGATAAGTCATGCAGTGGTATGTACAACAGACTGCCACCTGGAGAAACGTTTAAAGTGATGTGTAAAATCTACAGCGGGGCTGGGTTCTCAAGTGGCAAGTGTAATGGTGAGAGAGCTGATTTCTTTGTCGGACTCCGGGTGTATCAGTTCAGAGTTGGAATCGGCATGGTTTGTAATCGCCTCTTGGGGAAGAAATCTTGGGGAGATGTCCAAGAAATGTCCTGAAAGGCAGATGTTGATAATGGGTGCCACAATCAGTGGGGTTGACATCCGGAAGGAATGTTATTCCATTGGTTGGTAGCAGAAAACTTTCTAATGCATTCCACCCTTATTACTGATATATACCTAGAACCGTCTTGGTTGTGTATGTACCCAATGACTATTTTATTGTCTGTGTAGAAGTCATGAATGTCCATTTCAAGATTTATAAGCCTAGCAATTTCAACGGCTAACAGTGCTGCACAAAATTCAAGCCTTGGTATGGTATGTGCAGGTTTTGGAGTGAGTTTCGCCTTACCAAGGACAAATCCAACAGTTACTTTTCCATCTAATCCTATAACTGAGGCCACAGCAGCTATAGCTTCAACGGAAGCATCAGAGAAGATGTGAATCTCTTTAGATAGCATTGATACTTTCTGTAGGGGTGTAGCTTTTCTCCAAGGCATTCGGGGAATCTTTCCACAGTTCCCATTTTTGTTGTTTTTTCTCTGGGGAGACTAGTATCCCAATCCACATTTTCAGAAGTGAGCGGTCTTAATAGCATCTCTCCCTGAATGGTAATCGGTGCTATGTAACCCCGTGGATCGTAGATGCTGTTTACTACAGGCAAAACTCCACTTTTGGTGAAGGGCTGGTCAGAAGCTGACATTTGAAATGTGAATGAGTCTTGCTTGACATTTCAAAGCAGCCCAAGGCTGCATTGCATGAGGGTAATATTAGACCCTACTTCTTTAGACAATCCGCATGGTCCTCAGAATGAAAGGCTCCATTTACCTTGACAATGAGATCATTTTGTGAAAACTGAGATTAGATTAAGCCAGCATATCTTGACTTCTGGTAAGGAGATTGATGGCTTCTTCCTCTCTCTGTGGGAAAAGGTTTAAGCCCATCGTCCACCTAAGTTTCATTCAACAAACTGATGTGCATCAGTCCCAAATTCCCTTTCACCTTCTTGGGCAGTTCTTCTCAGCCCATTTCCTGCAGTTGCATTATATGGGTTGTTACTGAAAACATGTACCTTCATCGGATAGTCTTTGACCTTGTCGTTGACATTATTGCAGTACCACCAAAATCTGAGGTAGTTTGTTGTCTTCATGAACAGTGAAGCAATGGAACAATTGTTGGGTGTTGGCCATTACCGCAGTCAGTTTGTGTCTGAAATTGAACAAGACCCCAATTAGGTTATTGTTCAGATTAGGCCCAGAGAGAAGGTCATTGAGACATGCCTTCATGGCAAGTACTTGAGTCAAAGACCACTCTGATTTGGTCTGGCTTGCTAGGGTGATACACACCAAAACAAGGAAGGTACCAACATTCTTCCCCTTCCTTTAGGGGAGATGCAGGTTCAACATGATCTCTATCAAACACCTTCTGCATGAAATCAGCAGTGCTTTTTCATTGCAGATTTCCTGTTCGGGGTGCGTTCCAGTGAAATAAACCGTGGCTCTGCAAGCTGATTGTTTGGCAATTTCATTCTTTGGGTACGGAATGGTAAAGGTGCCACCCCAGTTGTTGGAATTGTCTTGATAGAATTCATCACTCGTAATTTTCAAGAATTCCTCATCTTTCCTTGTGGATGCCAACCGATGGTCTTCACCAGTGGCATCGAACACCATAATGCCAAGATTATCTTCCCAGGAGTATAAGCCATTGTAGTCTTGGATGACTTGCTGTGACTTACCATTACTGCATAACCTTTCTTTTACATGGTATTGATGAGGACAGGGTTCAAAACAAGTATTGCTTCCATTTGGAAGAACATGCTTCTTGAAGGAAGTAACCCTGTTCTAAACAGAGATTACCTGTGACAACCCAACCTTGGTCTTGATGTTGGGCATATGGAGCATTGTTTGGGCCAGTGATATGTTCTCATACCTTGTGCATCCTCAGTATATCTCTACCAAACAGTATCAGTATTTCGGCGTCTTTATCAGGGGGTGGTATTTGACCAGATATGGCCTTCAAGTGAGGGTGACGAGAAGCAGCATCTAAGGTAGGGATCTCTTGCCTGTTTGCAATCTGGTTGCACTCAGTGAGAGTGGGCAGGGGAATTTCTAGGTTGCCCTTGAGAGGAGTCACTATAAGACCACTAGTTCTCCTGCCAGAGACTTCTGTAATGCCAGCACAAGTGCCCAGAGTGTAAGGCAGGGCATGTCCTGTTATGTTGAGCTTGTCAAAGAACTCTGATTTTGCAAGAGATCGATTACTTTGCTCGTCAGCAATAGTGTACAGTCTTACAGCTCTTTCAGGACGCCTCTTTGGGTATACATGGGGCCAAGCATATTTTTGCACAAGATTTGTCAGGGGGTCCTTCTCCACTGACTTCAGTACATGTGACAGCAACTGGAGTAGGAGCCACTGCTTGTTCTACATTCTTCCCGCCTTGCTTTTCCTCGGGAGAGTTAATGGTGGATGGGGTAGAAGTATGCTCAAATGGATGAAGTGCTTGTACATGATCATCACTGCCACATTCTATGCTTGATAATGGCTTTGCAGTCCTTGGCAACATGCTTGGTGGAAGCACAGCATTTAAAACGTACCCCAACTTTCTCAAGTTCCTTGCATTCTTGCAAGGCTTTTTTCTAAAGCCAATACATTTTCTGAGTGGGTGAGGTTCATTGTGTATGGGGCATTTGTGATTCAGGTTTTTCTATTCTCTTGCTTTTATCACCCTTGTTGGGGACTGTAGAAGGTGTAGGTAAGACATCAGTCCGTTTAACTGAGACTGGACCTCTGCGGTCTCTGTATGAGCTACACAAGTTTGTAGGCTTAGACAGTGGATCGGGTGCATGGGAGACTCCAAAGTAGAAGCTTTGGTCATTCTTTGTCTCTGCAATTTTCCTGATGAATTCGCAGAAGGAAAATGGGGTAAAGGAGACTGTTTGCTTCCTTGTACTTTGATTCAACTGCTGTCCATTTTCCTTAGTTTCAGAGCTCCCATATGATATCCATCTAGTTAACCCCATGAGCAGTGTCCAGATAACTGACGCCTGGAAGGGGTGTGTCTTCCTTGGCTAGCAGAAGTTTGGAAAGGAGGTCACTAAGCTCTTGAAACTTTAGATTGTCCTTGCCAGATATCTTCGGAAAACTTTACAGCCTTTTGAATAAAGCATCCTCAGGGACTTCAGGGCTGCCAAAGCTGCGTTCCAGTGTGTCCCAGGCAGCATTAATACCCACAGCTGGGTTAGCAATACGAATTGCCTTGAGACTCTTTATATGCTCAGAGGAGCTGGGACCAAGCCACCAGATGAGCATATCTAGTTCTTCGGCAGTTGTAATGTCCAGATCACCAGCTGCAAATATAAAGGTGGATTTCCAGACTGTGTAGATGTTCATCGTGTTACACTGCTACAGTCATTACACTTGGGTTATCTGCCGTCAGGCGGCCCCACAGTCGGCCTGAGTTCCAAGTCCTGGTCTGGCATCTGTTGCGGTCACTTCCTCCCTGACGTCAGTGCGACAGGGGTATAAAAGAGGCAGCCGACGCCATTTTCTTCAGTCTTTCTTGCCGCGCGGTGCCCGAAGCAGAAGCAGTTCGCAAGTGCCGGTCGGCCGACTCTTGAGATTTTCAATCCGAATTTCAGAACCGAAGTCTTCTATAAAGCCAAGTACCCCGTTGGGGAAGCTTTTTCTTGCCTCAGACCGATGGCAGTAAAAGTTAATAATTGTGTTTCTTGTTGGGAAGCAAATACCTCGTAAGGATTTTCATTTTTAGTGTATTCCATGCCTAGGCCCAGACCACAATGTCACTGGTGGTCGGTTTTGTGCTAGGTTTAACAAGCGCACTATTAAACGTCTGTGATTTTGCCTGACATTACTTTTGCAGAAAATTCAATTACACCATGCCATCAGAGCAACCGATGACCAGGATACATAAGAAGCGCAAAGACAAGGACAGGCATCCGAAACCCAGACCTGACGACGAGGCCTCTGGTAGGCCAGTCACCGGTTCTCTGGTTTTCAGCGAGGCACCTTCACAGCCTCTGATGACCGCTGCTTTAGAGAACCACAGGCTGCCTCCGACTACCAAGCGGAGATGGCTGGGCCTCCAGATACACTACCTTTAGGCCCTACCGAGATTATCCCTGAAGAGGGATCCGGAGCAGTTGAACAACCCTCAGCTGCAGAAGGTGTCTTCAGACCGACTACACTAACTATCAAATCTTATGCTAAGTCTAAAACTCCTTTAAAAGTAAAGAAGCCAGTACAGCTTTATCCAGTACAGGCCCCCATGCCTAAGAAACAGATGCTCAAAATGGCCGAAGATTTAATTACTCTGATCAGGGGTTCCCATCCCCCTCCTGTTTAAAAGGCCTAGACTGGAGGAAGACTATGACTCATCTGACCAGGTTTCCATTTCCTCTGGTTTTTCTGCAGATCAGGAATACTTTTTTTTTTTTTTTTTTTTTTTCCCCCCATATGAGGATTCTGATGCTGAAGAATCAATCCCTTCAGCCTCTCCTCCAGAGGACTACTCTTTTGGGGAAACCTTGCATACCATGAGGGAACATTTTCACTGGGATGGCCAGGATTACTCAGAATCCAAGAAAAGGATCAGAGAGTTCCTCTTATTGCCTCAGCACAGACCCCTTGCTATTCCACCAGTATTAGACATTGTGGATGATGTTTACTCAGAATCTAGTTTAAATCCTGATTCTTTGCCTCCAGCCTCTGTCAAACCAGACAGATACTAGAGAGTCCTGACTCTCAAATTTCTATACAAAAGCCCTGCTGCTGACCCATAAATCCTTTTCCAGGGTCCCAAAGGGTTTAAGGCCTTTACAGCTAAAAATCCAGTTCCCTCTGAAAGGGATTCTAGAGCATTAGACAGATGGAGAAAGAAAGTATACACTTCAGCAACTCTAGCAATGAGGGCCTTAAATTGCCAGTTTCACATGCTGAAATATCAATATTTGATGTCTCAGTTAAAGCAAAAAATGCTTCCAAATTCAGAGCTTCCTGACTATAAGGAAATGCAGGATTTACTGCATGCAGCAGAACAAGTGGGCAAACATACTTTGCAATGTGGATTTGATTCATTAGAAGCCTCTTTTAGGGCAGCAGTTACAGGGTCTGTCATCCGTTGGCATGCTTGGTTAAAAGAAAAAAAATTACCTGATCATGTTAAAGCAAAATTATTGGATGCACCTTTATAGCAGGATGTTTTATTTGGAGTCAAAGCAGAAGAAGTATTAAAGAAAATGGAGGATAAGACAAAATCTGTGCAAAGGTCAAGGATTTCTTACAGGTGCAGCCCCCACGTTTTAGCAGAAAGTGGCCAACTAAAAATTGGTCCTTTCCAACTTCAGACAGGCCTCAGAGGGGCAGATACAGATGCCCAAGAGGCAGAGGTCAGCCACAAGGCTCTTACAAGCCTCGCAAATGGGGTACTTCAACCCAGAAAGGAGGGGAAGACTGGCCACAATCCTATAGAAAGCAGTCCCAATTACTTCCCCCTCCGGCTGCCAAGCATCTCTCTCTTGGCATCTCCCTTGGGAGGAAAACTAGCACTTTTTGCACACAATTGGCACATCATCACCCAAGACAAATGGGTTCTAAATATTGTATCTCAAGGTTACAGGTTCCACTTTCACACCTTACCAAGGCTAAAAGGAATGCCAAACCTGCCACCAAATCAATGGGCAGAGGCTCAAAAACAAGTTACAGCACTCATGGACATGAGAGCTATTCAAGAGGTACCAACACAGGAGCAAGGACAAGGATTTTACTCAAGATTGTTTTTAGTCCCCCGAATGGACAAAGCCTGGAGGCCCATTCTGGACCTTTCTACTCTAAACACTTACCTGGAAGTTCCCAAATTCAAAATGTTGGCACTACAGCACCTTCTTCCCATGCTGGGCAAGAAGGCTTGGCTAGTAACGTTGGGACCTCAAGGAGGCATACCTGCATGTCCCTATTGGACAAAATTGTAGAAGATACCTCAGATTCTTAGCAGGTTCAACGCATTACCAATTCTCTGTACTGCCCTTTGGCTTATCTACTGCGCCCAGGGTCTTCACAAAATGCCTGGCACCAGTAATTGCTTTTTGCAGACAAAGAGTAATTCAAATATACCCATACTTGGATGACTGCTTATTCAAGCAGAAAGCAAGGACATTCTTCTAAAGCATCTGGCATTTGTAAAAAACTTACTAAGTTACCTAGGGTACACACTAAACGAAAAGAAGTCAAAACTAGTGCCCTCACAAGAGATAATATTCCTGGGTGCCAGCTTAAATACAACGGCCCAGATGGCTTATCTCACGCCAGACAAACAAGGACAACTGACTCGATACTTTCAATTGATGGCAACAAAAACCCAACTCCCAGCAAGAAAAATTCTGCAGGCCTTGGGGTTCACGGCATCTTGCATACTACTAATTCCATATGCCAGACTGCATATGAGGAAGGTACAATGGTATCTAAAAAGCATATGGACTCTGCACAGCCACAGTTTGGAAGCAATAATACCACTCATCCCCTGCCTTCAACAGGAGTTTCAGTGTTGGGCACAGGCATGTCACCACAACAAGGGACAGCCTTTCACCTTACCCACAGCCAGGCAGACAATAACAATGGATGCATCTGATTACGCCTGGGGAGCACACATAGCAGGGCAATGTATTCAGGGCAAGTGGATTACAGACCAAATGCATATCCACATCAATCAAAAAGAGATGTTAGCTGTACAAAATGCCCTAACTGCTTTCAAGGACTTTCTACATCCAGGACAATTGCTACTAAAGACGGACAACACCACAGTGATGTGGTACATAAACAAACAAGGGGGCACACATTCCTACCCCCTATGCAGGCAAGCAAGGGGACACACATTCCTACCCCTATGCAAGCAAGCAATGACTTTGTGGAATACAGCACTGACCTATCAAGTTCAACTGCAAGCACAATTCCTGCCAGGAAAGAAAAATACACTGGCAGACTATCTAAGCAGAAATATCATGGATCCTCACGAGTGGAAATTAAATCCACAAGTATTCACAATGATAACTCAGAAATGGGGGAGCCCAGACATGGATCTTTTTGCCTCCCCCCTGAACTACCAACTACAGAAATTTTGCACAAGGACATACCACACACAAGCGTGGAAAGTGGACGCCCTATCTTTCAGTTGGAAAACACTAAAACTTTATGCCTTCCCACCACTGCCTCTTCTGGCAAAGGTACTCCTGAAAGCCAGACTAGAGAGGCCACAAATGATCCTCATTGCTCTGGACTGGCCACAACAGCACTGGTATCCAATATTAAGGAACATGGCTCAAGGCCCAGCATGGATTTTACCTCAAGATACCGCCTCTTCTGACTCAGCAAAACAATCAGATCCTGCACAGCCAGCTCAAAACCTTAAATCTGGCTGCATGGCAGATTACTTAACCAAACAGTCAACACTCCTCTCTAAAGCTGTTATGGATGTCATTTTGGAGGCCAGGAGACCCAGCACCAGGAAATCTTACTCAGAAAAATGGAAAAGATTCTGCGCCTGGAACTAGGCTCAAGGCCTAAAACCCTCTTGTCCCAAATATTCCTCAGATATTACAATACTTAACTGAGATGCTGGACAAAGGCCTTTCCTTTTCATCTATTAAGATCCACACTTCAGCTATTTCAGCTCAGTACAACACGGATCCTCCTATTTTTTCACATCCATTACTGAGACAATACCTCAGAGGGGCTAAGAGCATAAGACCGCCCTGGAGAGCACCAACACCAACTTGGGACCTCAACTTTGTTTTTTAAAAACTTACTCTACCACCTTTTGAGCCAGCTTTTTCAGCAGAATTAACATTTTTGTCATGGAAAACTGCTCTGCTGCTGGCAATAACTTCAGCACGGAGAGTCTCGGAGTTACAGGCACTAATGGCAGTTGAACCTTTCATCATTTTTCATCAAGACAGAGTTTCCTTAAGAACAAACCCTACCTTTATGCCAAAGGTGGTATCCAGTGTGGCTCTTAACCAAACCATTCATTTGCCCACTTTTTATCCAAATCCCCAGAATAAAGGGGTGAGGCTTCTACATTCATTGGACATACACAGGCAGTTACATTTCGGACAAAACAAAAGCTTTCAGAAAATCTGACCAACTGTTTGTATCCTATGCTGCAGGATCACAGGGAAAGGCCATTTCAAAACAGACCATTTCAAAATGGATAGGACACTGTATCCGTTTCTACTACACACAACATGGAAAAATTGTGTTTAGTAACATTAGGCCACACTCCACCAGGGTTGCAGCCACCTCAGCAGCCTTTCTTAGAGGAGTACCAACCAAGGATATTTTGGAGGCTGCAACTTGGAGTTCTGTGCACACCTTTACCAAACATTACCACTTACCTCTATACTCAAAAACCAGAGCTGGCTTTGCCACTGCAGTTCTGCAGGGCCTCATAGCAACTCCTAACCCTGTATGGGCCCAGCCACCCAGCCTCAGCTTTGGGATTCAACCCAAGTGTAATGACTGCAGCAGTGTAACACTATGAACATAGTACAGTTTTGTATCTACCATAAATGTAGATGTTCAAGTGTATACACTGCTGCAGTCCAGGTTACCCTCCCTCAATATCCTCTTTCTTAGCTGGGACTTATCTATGTCTTTCTAGCCTATACAACCTATGTGGTGTATATGCTTGTAGCTGAAGCTATTGTTTTTATTTATTATGTATGTTTAATTAGCAATATGTATTGCCTTCCTATTTGGGGACACCTGACATCTGGGTCAAGAAAAACTGAAGAAAATGGCGTCAGCTGCCTCTTTTATACTCCTGTCGCACTGATGTCAGGGAGGAAGCGACCGAAACTGACGCCGAACCAGGACTTTGGAACTCAGGCCGACTGCGAGACCGCCTGACGGCAGATAACCCAAGTGTAATGACTGCAGCAGTGTATACACTCTACATCTGCATTTATGGTAGGTACAAAACTGTACTTTCTCAGGTCTGTCGTCAAACTGCATGAGGCCAGTTTTGATAAGATCTTTGCGAAGCATGTGCTTTACAACCTGTGACACTTCTGTGTCGTCTGACTTTAAATGAGGTGCTGGTGGTTGAACAGTGTTGGTCACATTAACAGTGGCACCATTGCTGAATGACATTGGGACGTAATGTAGTGCAAAAGTATCAAACTGAGGAACTGGCCTAGAGTGCGTCCAGGAGCACGCAATGGTGCAGAAGCTCGGTTGACGGGAGGTTGGTGACCACCGCTATAATGAGGTAGGTTAGCTTGAGCAGGGATAGGCTTGGCGTACTGACCTTGGTTGAGAGGTGTACTGCAGCATTAGTCACTGGGAGTAATAGTCCTGAGGAAATGTCTGGCTTCGGGAGCATCAGATAAAATGGAATGCGTATTGTTTTAGTTGAACACACAGTCTGTAGTGCATTTAAGAACTCCCAGTGTCCACGGGACCTGTGCTGTCTCTCACTCCTACTAACAGCTTGCTCTAGAACTCTTAACCTTGCTGCAACTGTGGCATGTTCACACTGTTTTTCTAAGGCCTCTATTTCAGCCCTTTTGCAGATAGCTTCAGCCTGCCTTTCTGCTTCTCTGTGTGCAGCTTCCGGCTCTTGTGTGCCACTTCTGCCTCTCTGTAGGCAGCTTCGCCCTCTCTTTCTACTTCTCTGTGGGCCGCTTCTGCTTCTCTGGGCAGCTTCTGCCTCTGAGCCTTCCTTTCTGCAGAGGCTGCCTGAATCTTGACAGCTTCTGCATCAGCACGGGTTTTGAGAAGTTGCTCACTGAGCGTGGAAGATCTAGACTGTAAAGACCTACTAGATCTGGTGGAGTGTCTGGTAGATGCAGAACAATGGGGACTGGTTTCATTGAGTTGTGCAATTCCAACTTCAGCCTTGGTCCTTGTTTGTAATGCCAAACTGTCTCTCAAGATTAAACTGATCAAACCTCTTTAGTTCTTCTTGTGCTTCCTCAGTGTTGTATCTCTAATAAATTGACATTTTATGCATGGTCTCAGATAGCTTTGATAGGTAGAAATAAATTGCTTGAGTGCACCTTCTAATTGCAGTGCATCATAAGCAGGTTGAGAGAGCAGACATGCAGTTTCTTAGTCCATGAGTAAGCAAGATTGGATAACAATTCTTCCCTGTCGCTCATAATTCTGTTTTGCCTTCCATGTAAGCTTAGAGATGTGTTTTGCTCTTGCACTTGGATCAGGGATTTGATCTTGGTCTGCAAGAAATCCTGCATCTCGAATTAGCTATTAGAAATACTAAACTGACTCCATATAAAAAAGTTAATATACACCCACCTTAACAAATTCAATCCATCTAAGTCACCCTAGTGTCCTTTTTGCCCTAATAAAGAGGCTGACATCCTCCACATATTCTGGAGCTGCAAAACCGTTATAAACCATGGTGCTCACTAAGACTCCTCTTAGGTTATTCATAATTCACTTTGTCCTGGAAGACAGCAGTACTGCATATATTCAAAAGCAAGAATAACAGTTTCTCCAAACACATAACAAAAACACTAAGCACCTTATTAAAATTTTATATAGCAAAAAAACTGGTTGGACAGATCCAAACTATCCTGGTCAGAATACAAGAACATGGCCAAAAACACATTTTGGCTAAGAAGCTGTACACAAAAAGCCAAAAGAACCAAACATTATCAGAACTGCTGCAAAGCATTAATTGATATTTTATCATAAATGACAAACAATGTTAATTATACATGGGTAGTAAACTCAACTGAGTTGACACAACTGAGTTGAGAGTAGTAACACCACTAACTAAGGTGACATTCTTTTACATATGTATAAAGAATATAGTAGAGTAGACTGTTAATGTAAGGTAGGTTGGTGTTATGCTACCAGTTATACTCTCATTTGTAACCAGAATGTCCAAGTGAACTGCTATAATATAACAATGTTCTTTTTTTCAAAACAGGTTTATTGTTTTAACATACAAGAGAAATATCATAACAATTTTATACAAGTAATTAAAAATAGGTATTATTATAATATTCAACAAAACAACTAAAGTATTTACAAAGACATCCACTACAATCAGATCAATTAATTAAACTAAAATACCGTGCTATTGAAATTAGAATTTTTTTAACAAATTTTGTAAATTATCCCATACAATATAATATGATGTTTTTCTAGTTGTTCTCATTCTAATTGTGCTTATTTCCATATGGCACATTATATTCATAACATTTTTAAATTCATTGAACGAAGGAGGTGTATCTGAAATCCAATTTCTAGTTATTATTTTCCTAGCCACTGCTAGGATAGACCATAACAAGGGAAGCTTAATCTTTTTAACACATTGAGGTACAGGTGTGTTGAATAATATAAGAGACTTAGAAATAATGAAATTATCTGTAAAAGAGCCTGCAAAATTCATTAATTGACTTCCAGTATTATTTCAACTTCATACAGTCATAAAACATATGAGCCCAGTCAGCATTAATTTCTACATTACATCTCGTACATAGATTATCTTTATTATTTATTTTATTCATCATCAAAGGTGTATAAAAAGATCTATGTAAAAATTTCCATGTATAAAGTCTCCAGACAATGGAAGATGTAGTTCTATAAGCAGATTCCAATATATATTGTTTATCTTGTTGAGTTGGTGGGTCCCCATTAATAGAGATGAAATAATTCCAGTATGAATCTACACTGTAAAAAGTTTCTTGTCTGATAATTTTATGTATATATGAAAGTTTACCTGTATCAGAAACTTTATGCTGTAAATTTAATATCAAGTAATCAATCAGTTTTGGAATAGATTCTTTAACTGTTATAGACATTAGATCTATTCTATCAATGAGATGTTGTCTAAAGATCTGAACCTCTAACCAGCAAGTTTCTCTTAGATCAAATTCTTGTTTTAAGAAATCTAGATTTTTAACTTTATTATCAGATATCAGCTGATACCAGTACTTTAGATCATTATCTATAGCTAAATGAGCTCCTTCAGAAGTAGATGACATAAGCATACCCTGAGTATACATTATAGGGAATACAATAAAATTCCATTCTCTATACTTAGGGTGCATGAATATAAAGTTATGATAACTAATAATAATATTTAATGGGTAACAAACCATATGTTTAGGTGTAATAGGTGAAGTACAAAATTCCTTTAGCAACCACAACATGGAGTTATTTACAATCATATTTTTATGTGTTAAGGAGATTTTCATGAAGTGCATACTAATTAGCTCCCAATAATCTTTCCATTTTAGATATATGACTGATCTATTAATAAAGTAATAACTTTTATAATAGAAGAGATAATATATAAATTAAAGTCTGGAAAAGAAATACCACCTTGAGACCAGCTATTAGTATGTTTCTTTAATGCAATCCTAGGCCTATTAGGTGCCCATAAGAAATTTAACATTAGTGTATTCAGTTTCTTGATAATTATTTTTGTAGGTGAAAGTATTATTGATTGTATTAAGTATAAAATCTTGGGGAATATTATCATTTTAATAATTGTAAGTCTCTCCTCCATAGTAAAAACATATTATTCCAGGTATTAAAAGATTTTGTATATTAAGAAAACAGGTATTATAGTTATTATATATAATAGATTTAATATCTTTAGATAGTATTATACCTAAATAAGTTATCTGACCTGAATTGGGTACATATTTAGTAAAATCGCTAATGAGAATATTTTTTCGTGTATATATAGGTAGTATTTTAGTTTTTTCTTCATTGAATATTAAACCAGAAATACTTTTAAAATTCATCATTTTATCAAATAAAGACTGCATAGAAGAATTAGATCCTGCTGATGTAATTAGAACATCATCTGCAAAAAGTTGAATTTTTGATGTTGTATTTTCATCTATTTCAAAACCCTCTGTCAGTACTGTTTCTAATCAAATTAGCCCAAGGCTCCATTACTAAAGTGAATAATAGTGGAGAAAGTGGACATCCTTGCTTTGTACCTTTAAGAATGGGTATTTTTTGTGAAACATATGTTCCTACCTTAATATAAGCCAGTGTTCCTTTGTATAAATGCTCAATTAAATTTACAAATGCATCAGAGAAGTTTGTGCATTTCAGTAAGGTAAACAGATAGTCCCAACTTACTGAATCAAATGCTGAACCTATATCAAGACTAATAAGTGTTAAATCTTTCTTTTTCCTATTTGCAAAATCAATTAATGTTAAAGTTCTTTTTATATTATCAAAAGTATTTCTATTTACAATGAAGCCCGTCTGATCTATATCTATAATGCCGGGAATGATTGTCTTCAATCTATCAGCAAAAATACTCATAAACATTTTATAATCAACATTAAGTAATGAGATGGGTCTATATGAAGAACATCTAGTTGGATCTTTATTAGGTTTTAAAATTGGTGAAATAAGTGTATATTGCCAAGATGGGGGGTTATTAACTCAGTTTGGGCCAAAATAAAAACCTTATGTATTAATGAATATGTAGTTTTAGAAAGGATTTTATATATCTCTGGTATAATACCATCATTACCCGGTGCTTTGTTTGATTTAAGCTTATTTATTTGTGTAATAACTTCTGTATATGAAATACTCTTGTCCAATAGTTTAATCTGTTGTTTATTAAGCTTTTTATTCATGTTTGTGGTTATAAACTCCTTTATTTTATCTTTAGGTTCCATGTTAATGTTGTTATGGTTAATCTTGTGAAAGTGATTTCTAAATTCATCCAGTATTTCTGGTATACTAGAAACATTCTTCTTTTTCCTTAGAGAAAAGATTTCTTTGATATGGTTTTGTTTATTCAATCTTTTTGTTTTATTTTTAAGTCTATGTAAGTATTTGGGGCTTATTGAATAAGACAAAACTTGTATTTCTCTAAAGTTATTTTAACTTTATGAGTTAACATTTCTTTGTATTTCTCATTTAGTTTGTTTATTTCTTTAATAACTTTCTTGTCCATAATATTTTCTTTATTATTATGTTTATAAGAGTCTAATTTACTTTGAATATCTAACAATTCCTTATCCCAAGATTTCCTTTTATTATTATACCATCTGATACTTTGTCCATATAGATATGATTTTAAGGCATCCCAAACATAGACAATGGAGACTTCAGGAGTATTATTTATGTCTAGAAAATGTTGTACTTCTGAAAGTATATATTCTTTATAGTCTTTTAGCTGAGTTAAGTATGCTGGTATCCTTTTGATCTGAACATTATGAGTATTTTTTATCATGAATTCAAAATCAATTGAGTTATGATCAGATATAGGACATGAAATGATTTTGGAATTAATTAAATCTGTTACCATCTGGTTATGTTCTGACTATGACCTAACATAGCATAGCTTCATAGTAATCCAAAGTGTAATCTTAGCTAGTTTGTATTTATGTAGAAGAAATGTGTTTGTATTTCTCTAGTAGAAATGTGTAATACATAGTTTAACGTCATAAATGTTAAGCACTGTGTAACATCAACTGTTTCATGTTTTATGACTTGTTGCCCTTTCTGTTTTGCATTTTATATAAGAAAAATACTCCATAAAAAGATGTTCGATTAAAAAAAGAAATTCTTCATCTTGCTGTGTATCAGCCTCTGCTGAAAGTGTAGTGCCTTGCTGAGACATTTTGCTAGTTATAAAACAGTTAATGCTGAAGTCTTTTATGAGATAGAGAAAGGTATTAAAATGTATCCATTCTAGTTTAGGGCATTGGTTAGCAAGAAACTAAGTAGTGTAGAAAAAAATGTCACTTTCAGTTTCACAATGCTGCAAGCAGGGCTCAGGGAAGAATAAAACAGATGTTCTTAGTGTATCACTGTTGCAGTCATCACACTTTGGTTATCCTGCCAGGGGTAGCCCTCGGTCGGCCTGAATACCAGAGGCTTAGAATTTATGCATCGGTTGCTGTTGCTCCAGGACTGACATCAGGTTGTCAGTGGTATAAAATCAGGCAGCCAATGCTATTACAGCAGTCTTTCTTGCCGAGGAGCCCAAAACAGAAGGAGTTTGCACGAGTGCAGGTCGGCCGCTACCTGAGTTTTTGTTTCCAAATTGAAATTGAAGTCTTCTAAAGCTAAGTACCTGTTGGGGATCCTTTTTTCTTGCTCTAACTGATGTCAGAAAAAATTAACAATAGTCTCGCCTGTGGAAAGCAAATACCACACAGAGATTTCCATTCTTACTGTGTCACCTGTTTAGGCCCAGACCACAATGTTCCTCGCTGTCGGTTTTGTGCCTTCGGGCTATCTTTGTCGCTAAATTCTTCTGCTCTCGTTCTCTGTATTCCAAAATGGCTTTGATAAGCCATCCGCCTACCAATCTTCCGAAAAAACGTAAGGATAAAGACAGAGACAGACTGCATAGGTCCAAAACTGCCAACGACTCTTCCGTTAAGCTAGTCGCCAGTCCGCTGGTACTCAAGCGCCTTTGCAGCCCCTGATACCCGCTCTTACAGATTTGCAGGCCTCTGCTGAGACCCATTCGGAGTCCAGTATGCAGCGAGATGCTTCTTCCGACTATGCAACCTGTGTTTGTCTCAACCTTGGATGGGTCTGGAGCCACTGTGCAGGCACTGGCTTCTGAGGGTATATTCTGACCTTCCAATGTTCGTATTAAACCGACAACTTTGTTTTTAACTAAAACTACCGAGTTTCTTAGGTCTAGAGTTCACACTATGCCTAGAAAACCGACCAAAGCGCATGCTCTAGATCCCACGCCTCAGAAACAAATGCTTAGAATGGCTGACGACCTTATAACTTTAATTAGGGGAAGCCAGCCTTCACCCTCTAAAAGACAAAATTGGTTTTCCTTCTGATTCTACAGATCATGAGTACGATGACTCTGATCCCTCTGATTACCAGGATGTACCCTTATCTACCTATGAGGATTCAGACGCAGAGGATTCCATTCCCTCTGTCTCCCCTCCAGAGGACTTTTCTTTTGGTGAAACCTTGCATACCTTAAGAGAACATTTTTGCTGGGAATGCCAGGACTGCCCTCAGTCCAAAAAGAGACTCTGAGAATTTTTAGACTTGTCTCAGCACAGGCCTCTAGCTATACCACCTGTCCTGGATATTGTAGATGATGTCTTCATGGAATCAAGTCTTACTCCTGATACTTTACCATCAGCTCCTAGAAAGCCTGACAGGTACTGTAGAGTACCTGACTCTCACAAATTTCTCTAAGAATCCCACTGCGGATCCAGAGGCCATTTCCCAGGGACCTAAATGCATTTAAGACTACTACAGCTAAAAATCCTACCCCTTCAGACAAGGGATTCTAGGGCTTTAGACAGATGGAGTAAGAAGGTATATACCTCTGCAACTCTTGCCATCCGGGCTTTAAATTGCCAAAGGTATATACCTCTGCAACTCTTGCCATCCGGGCTTTAAATTGCCAGTTTCACATGTTGAAGTACTGGCAGCATATTATGGAACTAATTAAACAAAATAATGTTACTTCCAGATTGTACAGAAAGTAAAGATTTACACGAGTTAATGCATTCTGCAAACCAAGTTAGTAAACATACTTTGCAGTGTGGTTTTGATGCCTTAGAAGCATCTTGCAGGGCTGCTGTCATTGGGTCTGTACTGAGAAGGCATGCTTGTCTGAAGGAAGAAATCTTGCCAGACCATGTCAAAGCAAAATTACTAGATGCTCCATTAAACCAGAAACGTTTGTTTGGCACTAAAGCAGAAGTTGTTCTTCAAAAGATGGAGGAAAAAGCTAAATCTGTACAAACTGTTAGATTTCTTACAGGTGAAATGGAGGATAAGGCAAAAACGGTTCCTTTCCAGTCCCTCCCAGACCTCCTCAGTCCAAACCCAGGGGCAACAGACCTCCAGGACTACAGTCTCGGAGTATACAGAGATCTAAACAATGGAGTGCTCCCACCTCAAAAACAGGGAGTGGTAAGCCGCCCCGTTATGGAAAAAGTTCACAATTACTTGTCTTTTTTGCGTCCCAGTGAGGCCCAAATACTTGCACCCCTAGGAGGAAAACTCGCCCTGCATGCAAAAAAAAAAACAGATGGCCATTACCCAGGACCAATGGGTCCTAAACAGTGTATCCCAGATATACAGATTCTACTTCCACTTGCTGCCAACCCCAAGCGAGTTACCAGACCTTCCTCCAAACCAGTTTCTCTTCTTAGTATCAGGGCTAGTCAACCTGTTCCAATAGAGCAAAGAGGACAGGGTTTCTACTCCAGAATTTTCCTGATGCCCAGAAAAGAGAACACTTGGCACCCTATCCTGGATCTTTCAGTTCTCATCACCTTCCTGGTGGTCCCAAAATTCAAAATGCTTACACTACAACAGCTTCTTCCTTTGCGAGCCAAGCATTGTCTGCACATCCCCATAAGGGAATCTTGCAGGAAATGTCTACGTTTCAGGGCAGGCTCTATGCACCATCAGTTCTCTGCACTTCCCTTTGGCTTATCTACTGCGCCCAGGCTATTCACAGAGTGCCTGGCTCCAGCCATTGCATTCTGCAGGCAGAGGAATATTCAAATGTACCCATACTTGGACGATTGCCTGATTTCAGGCAGACAGTCGGGAATTGCTACTTCAGCACCTGGCATTTGTAAAGAGACTTCTAACTTTCCAGGGATACACCATCAACAAAGAGAAATCATAACTGGTGCCCAGCCAAAAAAAATTTATTCCTGGGAGCAAGCTTAACACAATTTCCCAGATGACATTCCTCACTCTAGAAAAACAGGTTTATTTGACAAACTACTTCAAACTAATGGCCACCAAAACCCAGCTGTCTGCAAGAAAAATACTGCAAGCCCTAGGGTTCATGGCATCATGCATTCTACTAATTCCATATGCAAGACTGCTTATGAGGAAACTTCAGTGGTACTTAAAGGTCTCTGGTGTCAACACTCTCAGGACCTATCATTCCTTGTCTAAGGGCAGAGTTCCTTTGGTAGGCAGGGGTATGCAACCACAACAAGGGACTGCCTTTCACTCAACCCCTTGCCGCCCAAACCCTGACAGCAGACTCATCAGACGATGCATGCGGGGCTTACATGGCAGGCAAATGCATTCAAGGCAAATGGAGCCCAGGACAAATCCCCATGCATATCAATCAAAAAGAAATGTTAGCTGTACAGAATGCTCTTACAGCCTTCAAATATCTTTTACTTCCAGGACAAGTCCTGATAGACAACACCACAGTTATGTGGTACATAAACAAGCAGGGGGGAACTCATTCCTACCCACTCTGCAGGTCAGCCATGGCCCTGTGGAACACAGCCTTGAGCAACCAAGTACACCCACAAGCTCATTTCCTGCCAGGCAAACAACATTCACTGGCAAACTACTTAAGCAGAAATCTACTGGACCCACATGAGTGGAAACTGGAACCAAACTCATTCAAACTTCTAATCCACAGGTGGGGGACGCCAGAGGTGGACTTATTTGCCTCCCCCCAAAACCATCAATTGAGCAAATTTTGCACCAGAAATCCCCACAGCCAATCATGGAAAGTGGATGCCCTATCCTTTACATGGGGAAAACCTCTCAATTTGTCTTTCTCCCTCTGCCTCTCCTCTCAAAAGTACTATTCGAGATCAAACAGGACAGACCAAGGACAATTCTTATTGCTCCAATACTGGCCACGTCTGCACTGGTACCCACTCCTATGCAGTCTGGCACCTACATCAGACCCCCTCCCTGCTATCCCAGCAGGAGGGATGGATTTTGCATCCACAACTGCAAACCCTGAAACTTGCAGCCTGGCTTATCCCCTGAATACACCACCAGCAGCCCTCAGCAAACAGGTGCTGGACATCATACTTGAGGCCAGAAGGCCTAGTACTAGGAAATCCTAATCAGAAAAGTGGAAAAGATATTGTTCTTGGGGCCAATCTCAAGGAAAGGAGACAGCTGTGCCCACCTTACCTCAAATCCAAGAATAGCTAGCAGAGCTGCTCCACAAAGGCCTATCCTTATCGATTTAAGATTCATGCCTCTGCCATCTGAGCTCATTACAGAACTGAGCCACCTCTCTTTTCTCACCCTCTCATCAA
>NC_056729.1:304832281-304836997 GCF_019279795.1 Protopterus annectens
CCCAGGGATGCAAGTATACAGATAAGTAAGACGCGAAATCTCCACATAGTAAACATAGTGAACGACAACCCGATCATCCGGGAGGGTGGCCAGAGCAGGGAACGCCAGCCATGGAAATGTCAACCTGCATCAATGCATATCCGCGGGTCGGGATGATCGCCAGGCCATGGTACAGTAACGGGATATGTGCGTGTCATATCCATAGGATATGAGTGCGGAGGTACACCGCCGCGGCGGCCAACGTAGGTACTGTGTGCAACCGTCGGTGTGAAAGCGGCAATCATACCTGTCAAGTGTACGTCATTATGAGGAACGTACCTCATTTGGGGTCTAAAACAGTTCATGTTCCTCGAAGTTCCTCAAAGTTCCACATTGAAATAGTCTGTCACACATTCATTGTTAGAAATTTATTTAAATGAAATCCTGGTAAATAGAAATTGATCATATTAATTCATTAAAGGTTCTTCCTTGTAAGTAAATCAGCATATTTCAACCATCCTATGACCTTCTTAGCTGAAGTTGTTAGTAAGCCATTAGTATGTGTTCCACATTTTGCCCATTTGTTACACATTATGAAGGTGTGTGTTCCTCATTTTGGAAATGGAAGGTTGAGAGCTATGGCGGCAATATGTGTATGTGTGAGGTGAGTTTGTCGTGTGTTCCGCTGTGTGTGTGTAATGTGTGTGCCACTGTAAAATGTGTATGTAGGTGACATGTCACAGGCGGAGTGGAATAACATGCGTAGGCATACAGTACAGGAACCATAGGCGTATGTACAGCAGTACTCACAAAGTAGTATTGACAGCCCCTCAGTGGCTAGGCGCGTGGCGACGTAAAACGATGCAAAGCGGAAATGTCCCAGAATGTACCACAGGACCATAGCCAACAGGAGATGCAAAGGACGCATGTACAAACTATGACCGCATGTATGGCGGCCATATGGTAGACTCAACAAGACACGTCGGCAACGTTACACAGCATCAGGCATGTACGGCGAAAATACGCATGTGTTATCCCGGCACCGATCGTGGCCACGTACCGTCACGTAAATACCGCAGTGTGTTCCACGACTGTTAAGTAAGCAAGCGCCACACGAATAGGAGGCAACCGGTAGCATACATGTCGTCCCAAGAACAGGACCACAATCACCGTAACTATCAGTGACAAAATGCCAATGGATAGTAGGCACGTACGAACATCCGCAGATATATAACCGATGTGAAGGAGGAATACGTGCAGGAAGCACACATGCAGGCGATACCGACACCACACATCAACAAAACAAACACTCCCAGAACAACAGACAGGTAACCTGCAGCTCCCCAAGCAGGGATGGAGCACACACACAAGCATATCGTGTATGTATAAATGCAAGACCCACACCCCATACCCGTCACCCACATCCGCAGATATACCCCATCGCACATATCAAAGGGATACCATCCGAAACCGTAGCAAAAACATACAGGCAGTCAATGACAGCGGCATACCCGCCACAAGCCGTGTGGGAAACAGTAGCAGCAGCTGATGCTTCCCTGCATCCGTCGTGTACAGGAATATAACAGCTATGTTACACATCGAAATGCACAACGCCATCGACAGACGCCGCCAGGACACTGACTCCCACATGTCGAACAAAATACCATACCCAACACACACAATCCACGGCTAACACCACAGCGATATGTACCTGACACCACACATAGCGTATGCAGTCACACAAACATGATACAATACATACCATCCCCACGAAGGTAGTGCAAATAACCAACGGCCACACGAGGAATGAACCATGGCCTAGTTTCGCGCGTAACGCATTTAATGGAGGAGGATCACCGGTGATATGCGCACAAGTACACACCGAGGAACAGCTATTGGCGTGATGAACCCACATGCCTCAGGTGACGACGAATAAAAGGAAGACTCCCTGGATATTCAAACCGTATGTTCATACCGAACACAAACTGAATCGAAAGCAAGGAAGAGGAAAATATTGACGAATACAGAAGCAAAGGCCGGAAAGGTATGTCGAACCCACGACATGTACTGGTGTGTAACGCATGATACGTATGACGAATCTGCACTGTATGTGAACGATGTGTGTAAGTAAAGATACCTGTCCATCAGGCAGAGAGTGGTGAAAGGTGGTTATGTAATGCTAAGCCGCGGAGCATACCAACGACTGTGGACAACGTGTGCACAGCAGTGGGGCAACATGTACACAGCCGGGATAACCCAAGGTCCGCCATAGGGATTTCAAACACAGAACAATGCCACCACCCACGCTGATGCTGTCAGTGGATATCGAACAATGAAGTGCCACAGCAGGGGATAGGACATGTATGTATAGTGTCACAGCACACACGTGCATGGGCATATACCATCGATGTCATACGGAATGTGCGCACGACGTGCACGTATCCCTCGCAGTAGGGGAGACTATGTCAATTATGTGTAATGCAAAGCTATCATGATGGATATGTTCAGAAATCATAGACAGTATCACAGGCATAGCATGCATGATGGAGGGATGGCCTAATGTTATGTACATAAACAGGATATGTATGGCCTGCACATATGGGACAGAGTAGTAGCAGAATAGGTACCCAAAATGGAGTGAACAGCAAGTAACCATGTCCAAACGTTCCATAGCAGGTGCAATGTGTGCAACAATGATGTCCGGCAGGGCCGTGTGTAAACACATGTGCAATGTACACAGTAGTGTCACCCCCCCCATGGTAGTGTCCACTGAACAGCAGAGGTGGATGTCAACTGTATGTCTATACAGTACTTCCGCTGTGGTGGTACCATGGGTCTGTGTCACCCTACCAGCAAGGGAGCTATCACATGACTAGTGACACAGTGTGTCCCTGTGGGATGTGCACAGGACCTATGTCCCACAGCACGGTGTGTCCAGTCTGTGGAGGTCACACAGATGCCCAGGCTGAGCAATGTGGCATGTGTGCACACATGCAGGAGTGCTCCTCCCACACTGCCCGCTGCAAACGCCATGTAGGAGTACTACATGCATCAGTAATGCGGAGAACATGGCCCATGGCAGAGTAGATGACACCCCTGTGTTAGTGGTATGCAGGTGAGTACAGATGTGTTTCACGACTGTCATTTGCATATGTAAACCGTCTGAGCCGGGTAGACATCACGGCATGACTATACTGAGACATGTAAAGTTGTATCCATTGTGTAAGGTACACCACATATGTGTTATTGTAACACTGCCCGCGTGTACATGTGTGTATGGCACAGGTACAAGGGCACCCAATGTATCAGTTAGACATACGGTCCAGAAATGCGTGGCCCTGCACATGTGTACCCACGCCATAGTGGAATATGGCAACCACAGCACCATGTGGGGCATGTGTGTGTACAGCAACCATGTACAATGTGATATGCATGTATAGGGATAGTATCCATGTGATACACAGTGCATGACTGTCACTATGCAAAGGTGATGTGTATGCACTATGTGTGATGTAACTGATGCAATGATATCCACATGATATATCTGCCACACTGACACCTGTATGGTTGTTAGCAATATGAGTAGGATGAGCTAGAATGCTGCCAGGTATGTAGATGTGGTATATGTAGGCATGGACAATACTCTGTGACAGCATGTAGTGTATGTAAGCAAATAGTGAGCATGAGGGGCCACGTGACTGAGGACTGTGCAATGTCACACGTACCTGACTTGTAGTTAGCATGATATGCCTGCACCACTGTGTGACATGTACAGGAGGCACATGGCGTAACATCCTGAGACATAGGGTACGATGTGATGCTGGATGCGTACATTGGCAATACCATAAAGTGGAATGGCGCTGAAGGGCAGAGCGGATAATGTCTGATTTGATACCCTCTGTACCACACCAACCACCCATGCAATGGTATGACAGGTGGCCAGCATGTGGATGTGGTGTGCTGTGGTGCACAGAAGCCCAACAAGGGTGCCAGTAAAGGCATGGAGGTCATCAATGAGTGTGTGAAGCATGTATGTGAGGATGTGACCCAGTGCCATACTGAATGGCCCAGTCATGGGTGTACAAATGCAGCCCCATACGTGCAATGCAGTACCACTCATGTGTAGTGTGATAGATGTGGTAGTGTGGTGGTCAGGGTACACAACGTACATGAACGGGCTAGCAGTCAATGCAGTGTGCTGCTGCAGAGACATGTAACAGCCAGGTTGGCGGGATACAACAACTACGGAGATCGGAGGTGACATTGGGACCGTGTTCTAGGACATAACGTGTCCATGGCAGTACTATGTATGTGTCCACAGGGTTAACACAATGTCCAGCCATGGATTGGAACCCTGTAGTGAGTGAGAGTGTGTATTGTTGGTAGGTACCCCATTGGCAGGCACGATGCCAGCAACATCTGTGTTGGCAATGCCTGCATGAGTGTTGTATGCTGCATTGAATGTGGATGTAGCCAAACAGCAGAGACATACCACCACACTGCGGGAGGGCCCACACTGCAATGTATGGCAGTCATGTAGGTAGCTAGCTGTGGAGTATGTGATGCACCATGAGGACACACCATGACTGTCAAGTGACACACCACACACATGTGAACATAACTACCGTGCAACAGCTTGCACATGTGCCCATACAGCACATGTGCATGGAACAGGAATACCACTGTGGCGTCTGTGAAAAGGCCAGTACCACCATGTCTCTGTGTGGAATAGCATGG
>NC_056729.1:304854997-305017702 GCF_019279795.1 Protopterus annectens
CGACTTAGAAGAGATGGTGAAACATTTGGTCAGTGAACAAGAAAAAGCAAAAAAATCACCTTTTTTCAGAAAGTGGCTGTGTTTAAATTTTGCTTAACAGGAGGGAAGGCTTCTTGGTGGCGATGCACTGCACTAGTTTATGTAACCAAATGAGGAAATAAGTCAGTGGAATGCAACACTTTTAAACCTTACTGTTGTGTACCTCCTTGATTTATAGAACTCGTCACCTCTCTTCAAACGTAGTCTAGAGAAGATGAAGAGGATGGTGACTGAATCCGTATTGGCAAAATGTGTTTTTTGCAGAGAATAAGAAAACTTTAAAAGTGGGGGATTGAAGAATGCTGCATAATATTTTAGAGAGTAGTCGTTAAAGCTATATTCTGATCAGTTTTTGTTAAATATTTAAAATGCACTGTTGCCCTTTTTTGAAGAAATTGCATTTCCTATTATAGATGAAAAGAAATGTTGCATTGCTGCAGTGTAGCACGTTGTATATAGGCAATAATCACAGATGTCTGGTAATATGAATTATTCTGCTACCCTAGTTTTTTAAATGGTAACTTAGTAGTGGTGACCCCTTAGACTGTCCCAAAGTTTAGAAGGGATTACAAGAGAGCAGCTTGTAATTTTTTTTCTTATTCACCTTTCTCTCTAAGATTCTGTCCATTGACTCCACTATCAGTATTCCATCAGCCTATAGGTTTTGTCGAAGTGAGAACCAGTCATCCCTAGGCTAGGCATGAACCCTTAATGTCCAGACTTTTCTCACTGGGGGCAGTTGCTGGGAATATTTTTTTTTGGTTGCCTCCAAACTTGAATTACCTGCTCAACCCCAAGTATCCCATGTTGATGCCAGGTCTACCACTTATCCCCCCCCCCTCCCCCTCAGACTCCAGTATTGCTAGGGCCAGTTGTGAATCAAAAGGGTGTCCTTGCGATTCAGCTTTTGTTATTTCCATGCAGAGGGGGTCTTTTATATGCCCTTCCCACTTCCCTCTGCATTCTTCAACTATGTCCAAGGGCAACTCCCCTCATTAGACCACACCACTCTATAGGGAGTGTAATTGATTGACCTTCCACTGGAGGCGAGCATGCCCTTCCCTGTCTTCTCCTTAATCAGTCTTCTGATCTGCCGGTTGAACCAGGCTTTTTTTCCTCTGTCGCCAGAGTGACAGCATCTTGTGAAATTTTGGTTTAATTCCACGTCCACACTGAAAATATTTGGTTACATTCAGAAATATTATATAATTATATTTAGAATCAATTGAGTTCAACAGAGCATGAAATGTTTGATATGTAATATTTGAATGTTGAAAGATGCATTTTCCCTTTAACTGCATTATCTGTTGATTTGTTTTTAGTATTTTTTTTTTTGGGTAGACACACTAGATACAGATCTCTCTTCAGGGATGACCTAGGAGCACTGTGCGAATAAGTCGCACAGTAGATGCATGGCGACCAAAGAAATTTAAGACTTGGTTATAGGAAGAAACTAGTTAGCAGCATATAGCCTTAATCCTATGCATTAAACTGCCAATGTCTTTGAATGTATATTGCTTCATATTTTGTTTGAGTTTAGTTTATAGTAGTATATGAAATTTAACATACTTTTATCTTTACATCAGGTAATATTTATCCAGATAGCTTTCTTAGAAATTATTCTAGACTATTTTGAAAGTTACCCAAAGAAGGAAATAATGTTCTCTACATGTATAGTTAATTGTACACTCCTATATTTAAACGAAGCAAAGTAGAGTTGTATGGGAACTGAGCAAGCTCATATCATTGTATTGCAGTAGTAAAAAATCTAGATATACAAGATAGCATTGTTTGCATGGAAAAATGTTTTGATAGTTTGGAAAGAAGAATCTTTCTTTTGTGGTACAGTACTTCACATGTTTCTGATACTGAGCAAATGCAGGCATTTAACTTGTGTGTTATTGAGAGACATTAACTGACTGAACATTTTACTTTCTTTTGTTGTAAATATCTTTCAGGTGGCAAGTCAGAATGAGCATTGTGACAAATCCAACCTCTGCAACTCCGGGAACTGGTAATGGAGTGTCTGGTAATGGAGTGTATGTGGCCTTCATATTACTGGCAGTGTTTTTTATCACTGGTCTGTCTGGCATTCTTCTCTGTCATCTGCTAAAAAAAAAGGGGTACCGCTGCACAACAGATGCAGAGACTGAAATATGTGAAGAGAAACCTACAGAGGCTGAGAAAGGTAAGCATTAAAAGAAATATGCTGTATTAAACACTTAATGTAAGAATATCCATCTACACCATACGTTATATCTATAAAACATAAAGATAATGACCCTGTCTGTAGGGGGAGGGCATTTGAAATTTGCAAGATAATAGTGCATGGTGGACAGAAGTTTGATGTTCTCTTTTTAAAGTTTTGACCCATTCAGTACAATTCTTCCAGAAGACTTGATTGCTTTATTAATATATTTTAGGTTTTTCAGTTCGAGTAAGGCTGTGTCAGTGGTCCATTGGAGCACTGTCTGGTTAAGAAAGTGACTTAGAATTGAACCATGGGCAAATGGGGACCAAGAGAATGAAACCCAGAACTACAGGATGAAGCCCATTAGCAGCTCATGACATTAATCCTTTGCACTGAACTACCAGACTGTGTCTGTAAAGCATCACAGCTTTGAAAAGGCTGACAGTTTGTAATGAATATTTGTCAGGAAATTATTTTGGGGTTCTTACCTATAAGTTTTCACTTACTGTATTCTCAGCTTCACAAGTAGTGGAACAGTTGCATTTTAGATTTTACTGAGCTCATGCTGAATTTCATTTTTAAGTGGCAGCATTTGAAAGGATCATCAGTCTTAGATTTGTACAGAATTGCATAATTTGAACAGAAGTGCAGTTCTGATGTGTTCACTGTTTTAACAATTCTTCCCTTAATGTGGTCCTGCCTGCAAGTGGCTAGATGTCTGTAATGCTTTTTCATACCTCTTGCAACCATTTAAAATGTTGCAAATTTCATGATCTAGTAGTTTGAAGAGGAAGGAACAGAGTATGGTGGATATATTTTTTTATTGTAATATTTCAAATGTTAGAAAAATCTCTCCAAACAAAATGGCTCTGGTGGTATTGCAGAAGTCCCAATTGTTGCACACCACTTTGACTATACTCCATGTTACTGCACTTAGCATGGAAAAATGGCTTATAAACTAATATCAATAGGAGGCCATTGTCATTTCAGTTTGTGATGTCAGGAGATTTTTAGCTTCAAAACATATTTCAAGGGCTAGTGTTTTGTCAACAAAAAGAATTCCAAAAATTGCACACTTTTTGCATCAAACATTGTAATATTTCATTTTCTATATGATAAGAAGATTATTGCCATCACTAAGTGCTTGGTTGTCTACATTTGCTATGGAACATGCAACAATGTACTTTAACATGGAAGCCACAAAAAAAGGAATGTTAAATTTCTTTTTCTTTTTTTTTTTTTACAGCAGAAACGTATGACTCATTCAGCGAATGTAATGCTGATACTGTAGGGCAAATCGTCCACTATATCATGAAAAATGAAGGTATGTTCTAGACAGTAATTGGTGCAGTTTGTTGATGTAAGAGGTGTGACTGAACTTGTTGAACATTGTTTTGAATTAAAATGGTTAACATTTTACTGTATTTAACAAAGAATGCTGTTGGTACAAAAACTTAAAAAGTAAGTGGGTACAGAGAATTATTTGGGAGTCTTTATGTAATAAGGAATCTGATGATGTAAATCTTCATTCATTCCTTACTGATAGGACTTCCGACACAGCCGGTACCACGTTTGCTCCAGCCAAAAACTCTCAGCGAAGTCCTACCCAGAATGCCCTTCTCATAATCTCTCCAGATCTCATTTGCCGCATTCCTCGTCAGACGTGCCAAGCCTTTCTCTCAAGCTAAGTGAAGTGTTTTTTATTGACTAATTTAAGTCCGTTTTTTTTTTTCAGTGCTTATCTCGACTTTAAATTCTATACTTTCTTCCCAAACCCTGTCCTCTACCTTTGGTAGTTCTTTTTGTACCATCGTTGGTACTATCCCTCTTCCCTGCCTTTGGTAGATCCTTCCCTTTATCACTTTTTGGTATGAGGTAGTGGTGCTGTGGTAGCATTGTCGCCTCACAGCAAGACGTTCCGTTCGATTCTCAGAGCGTCTTCTGTGTGGAGGCATGCGTGAATGGGCGTGCCTTCGTTGAAGGTTGTATGTCAGGGCTGGTAACTCGGCACGTAAAAATCCACTACCAAACATTAGCGGACTGGAGTTCCGCTGTGGCGACCCCTAACCGGGATAAGCCGAAAGACACAACAACAACTTCTGTCTGTTGGAAAAAAAAAAAACCCTATTCTACTTTAATACAACTTCTTGCTGTTGTTTTTTGTAGTTATAGTTGTGGTTTAGGACTATAGTGTTGTGTGGTTTTTCATAATGTCGGATAAAGCAAAAGTAGGTTTCAATTAGTGTGAAAAGTGCGGCTGTAAGGTGCCCAACTCAGACGGTCAGGCCTTGTGTGTTTGCTTGGGCGTTAACCACATAGTTTCATCAACCGTACATTAGCTGAACGCAAGAACAAACTCATTCAGAAGGCTATGTTGAAATCACCCTTCTCGGAGGCTCTCTCTGGAATGGAGGTCTCACCACCTGCTAAACAAAAAGATGTCAAAAAACAAAGAAAAACTGAGTCACTCTGTGCTGACATTTCCGTCCTCTTCGGAACTGAGATGACACCAGACGACTTGCGCAGACAGCTTCAGCACCAGGGTTGGTCTTCTCCCTCGATGCCAGCCTTGACCATGGCACAGGCTCCTACTTCTGTACCAGCATCAGTACCATCCTCTGCCATGGTACCAATGTCTTACACTGCTCCACGTATGATGACACCTGCGGTTCTAAAGATTGAGCACCTTACCAGAACAAGGTACTTCCCCATCTTATGACCCTTTTTTGTGGCAACAATTCAGCCCGTTCATTGAAAGACCAGTATCGTTATTGGCAGCTCCCTTCAGATCTATCAGGAGTCTTTCGGAACAAGATGTAGTGAGGGTTGTGGACCAGCTTTTGGCAACTGGAGGCTTACCAACCCCAACTAGGTCTTACCTTCCTCCTGGAATAACAGCTTTCCCTGCATATTCACCTGTTAATCCTCCTCCGACCGCCTCCCAGGTTTTGGCCATCCCGATGCATTCTGTCTCTGCTCCGACAGCGGAGGCTTCCCTGTCGGTACCAATAACTCTTGGTGCCATGGCTCCTTCGGAACTGGTGCACCCTCAGAGCAGTGATTGGGCTGTTGGCACCTAGTTCAGTGCCGATGTTTCTGTGGTGCCATCTACAGTTCTGGCTCTTCCGGCAGCTACCGGTCATTTCAGAGCTCCTCACCTGGAGGTAGGCTTGTCGGGGTGGGGTGTGACCCTGATTCCAAGGTTGTCCTCAGTTCAGGGCTCCCATCCTCCTCTGGCGGGCCAGTTTTCCAGGTGATGAAGAGGGGTTCTCGCTTCAACAAGCTCACAGTTGGCACTATTGGCATCAGAGCTAGAGTTCCCTCTAGCATGCAGCTGTCCCAACCTCCTACTCTGGGATCCTGGGCACGGAGCTGCAAGTCGTTTGCTTGAAGGGAACACTTTCTCCTGAGTACTCCTCGGAAGACCCCACTGGGATGCCACCCCCAGAAGAAGCTTTGCAAGAGGAAGCATCTCAATTCCCCTGAGGAATTTATCACCGCAGACACAGATTTACGATGAGGGAAAAGGGTCCCCACTGTCTCCCCTAGAAGACGTCGCATTTCGAGACATTCTCGAGATCCTCAAGCCGAGGGGAGTTTGAAGTCCTGAAACCTTTCTGAGGAATCTGTGTTCTTGCAGGTTTTCCGTGCTCGACATTCTATTTCCTTGATGACCCCATCTGCAGAGGAGCTCATTAGGCTTATTGTGCAGCATGACTGCAAGGCTCCAGACAACATAGAACCTGCCCGCCACGGAGGCCCGATAAAATTTTGTCCATGCCTGAAGACCATCCCACCTGGTCCAGACAGCTAGTAGTAGATTCCATGGTCATGGCAGCAGCCACTAAGAGGGAACTGGCAGAAGATGGTTCCACTGTTCATCCCCCGAACAGGGACAGACTGGGGAAGCGGATCTTTGCTTCAGCGACCTTTGCCATTTGGTTGCTGAATTACCTGGCACACTTTGCTTGTCTCCAAAGAGACCTAATCTCAGAAATGTCTGCCTCTTTGTTGGGGGTACTGTCTGAGGAGGTGCTTGATACTGTTGCCTCCCAGCTAGTTACCCTAGAAACCATCATGAACTCCTCAATGTGCTTGATTTCTCACACTACCAAGGGGGTGGCTCGAGCAGCTGCATCGTCATGAGACTGCATGCTTGGATGCGTTTGTGTGACTTGGCGGACTTTTTCAAATCTTCCTTTGTCAACGAGCCTGTTGACTATTCTTCCCTATTTGGTCCCAAAGTAAGAGACACACTGTCACGCAGTGAGAAAGACTGAAAGACCTTGTCTGCCGTGGGCATATGTTTTTCCACCCCACCAGACATCCTACTTCAGGAATCGGAGGGGAGGAAAAATGTGGTTCAAGAAGTCCCAAAGATCTTTTCGTGACTCATGGTGAGCAATCCCCCCTGGGGCCGAGGGGGAAACTCATCCGGAAGACGTCCCTTTCAGGGCAGAGGGGGTCCGCGCAACCTGGGAGATAGGGATTCATTCTCTGGCCGACCCTTCCAGCGCTCCTGAGCAGTGGCCCGATTGCTTTCCTCTGGAAGCAGAGAATAATATCCAGAGGCTATCCTATCCCATTCTATCTCCCTCCCAGACCTGTAAAACGAATTCTCGATGTTCCATTCGGTCAGAGGGGGATGCTGCAGCCTTGGAAATCGAAAAGCTGCTAAGAAAGAGTCATCCAACCAGTCTCACCAGACCAAATAGGATCCAGTTTTTACTCTAGGTTCTTTTTAGTGCCAAAAAAGACAGGGGACTGGAGACCAATCCTGGATCTCAGCCTACTAAACAAATTCATCAAACCTCAAAAATTCTGGATGATCATGGTGCAGTCCATTTTCCCCTTTCTGGGGAAGGACAGCTGGATGTGCTGTATAGACCTGCAAGGCATGTATTACTACATAAAGATGGACAAACACTCCTGAAGGTTTCTTTGCTTTTGGCTGGGAGCCAGTCACTACCAGTTCAGGGTACTGCCCTTTGGTCTCTTCACAGCCCCCGGTATGTTTACTAAATATATGGCAGTCAAAGTAGCTCATCTCCAACTACAAGGATTCTAGGTGTTTCCATATCTAGACTATTGGCTCCTCACTGCCACAGCCAGGAACCTTCTCTTTCTCAATCTCTCTTACACTCAAGGCCTTGCTCTTTGACTAGGTATCACGATCAACATGGAAAAAATCAAACCCGTCTCCAATGAGAACACTAGAATTCATTGGAGTGATCTTCGGCACAATGTCCTGTCAAGTTTCCCTTCCTCCTCAGTGTTTCAAAAATAAATTGGATTCAAGTTCTCCTTTCACAGATATTTGTACCAGCATGCCTAGTACTACAACTGTTGAGCTCTATGCAGAAACTATTACCTTTGCAACCCTGGAGAGGTTGCACATGAGACTATTACAGTGGCTCTTTTCATCACAATGGTCGCTCTTAACCGACCCACTCAACCACATGATATGCCTTACAAGCCTTTGCAAGGAAGAAATGCTATGGTGGATGAAGCCAGAAATAAATCTTTGGTGTCGACCATTTTGTCTTCCCCAGCTGAAGGCCATGGACGCTTCCCTGTTAGGGTGGGGGGGCATTTCCAGGGAAGGATGGTCCAAGGCACTTGGTCCCCTGTAGAGGCCAATTTGCACATAAATGTCCTGGAATTGACGGCAATTCTCTTAGTGTTTCAAGTATTCCACACATCCCTCCCTTCCGGGACTATTGCAGTTCAGTCGGACAACATGTCAGTCGTCTGGTACATCAACAAACAAGGCGGAACCAGATCTTATCCCCCTATGTCGGGAAGCCATGAGAATATGGCATTGAGAGATAACTTCCAACTGTTTTTTCATAGCAACGCATATTCCTGGGTGCTCCAAACTTATTGCAGACAATTTGAGCAGGAACATATTGATGCCTCATGAGTAGTCCCTTGACCCGATTATAATGGCTCAAATCTTCGGTCGATGGGGCAAGCCTTGCTGCGACCTGTTTGTTTCCCCCCTAAACAACAAATAGAGAAGCTGTTTTGCCCTGATCCCCCCTCAGGGGGAGTCACCGAGGGATGCTCCGATGCATGATTGGCCCCCCCAGTTGTACTGTGTACACCTTTCCCCCATTTCCCCTCATCCCAAAATTTCTACAGAAAGCTCAAAGGTTGAGAAGCAAAGTGATCCTCATTGCCCCTGATTGGCCCCGTCGTCTGGTTCCCATTCCTATGGCCTCACCTGATCCACAGCCCATTGATCCTGGATCAATCTCAAGAACTTCTGACTCACCCGCAGGGATTGATTTACCCCAATCTCCACAGCCTCCAGCTCATGGCTTGATTTCTCCACTTCCAGTGATTGCCAGGCTACCTGATATTTCATCCCCTGTTGCGAGATTCTCCTGGCTTTGCACAAACCATCCAGCAGAAAAATTTATTTCAGTAAGTGGACTAGTTCTACTGGACTAATAGGTTCTCTATATTATCCAAGAACAAAACATGGATCCCTTCTCTATGCCTATTCAGAAGATCCTAGAATATCCTTCGCTCAGTGTACCACCATTGGGATAGTTTGTGTGTGTTGCTGTGAGCTATATGCTCAGTGCAGTCTGGAGAGGAAGGCATGTTCAGTATCCAGTCTTTGGTTAAAACCAGACATTTATTTTGTAACTTCTGCATTCTCCAATCTTTTGTATGAAAATTTGAGCATGGTTAAATGTACATAGTACAATACACATGCCAGATGTGGGAGATTTGCAGTTTTCTAGAAGAAAAAGTGTACAAAATATTTCTCCATTGATTTGTCCACATAAAAAGTACCGGTGTTCTTGCATTTGTGATACTTAAGTTCGTCAAGCATAGGAATGTTTTCTTGATGTCTAGCTCCATCAGTAAATTGCTGTCTTAAGATCACAATAAGAAATATTGAGTAGTTAGTACATCTATGCTGGTAAAAGCTGCACTCTCTAAAACCAAAAACACAGCATCCATGGGACCGGACAACATCCCAGGCTGCGTTTTACACACGAACTGGCTCCCCACCTAAGCACCATATTCAGTCATAGTCTCATTTCAGACTTTGTGCCCACTGAATGGCACACAGCAACAGTTATCCCACTCCACAAAGGGCGAGGAACCACTGATCCTGGGAACTGTCGCCTTATTAGCCTGGTGTGCAAGGCCATGGAACGTATCATCATGGAACTCCTAAACAAAGACATTGGTAACCTCCAAACTCTGAACCCCACCCTGTTTGGGTTTGTGATGGGTAGATCATGCCTTCTGAATCTGATCGACTTCTTTGAGGCAGTCACCAAAGCCGTAGATGAGGGTAAGGTGGTTCATAAAGCCTATCTTGACCTCGCCAAGGCTTTCGACACCATCCCCGATTCTGGAATTATAGCTAAACTCACTAAACTAGATGTAAATCCCTATGTCCCAAGATGGGTTGCCAACTAGTTCACTGACTGAACCCACGCTGTAAAAGTTGCAGACTTCAAATCTGACTTCAAACCAGTGACAAGTTGAGCACCACAGGATACAGTCCTGTGACCTCTCCTGTTTGCTGTCTACTTCTCTATAGTACAAGCTAACACAGAAGACCTCTGGCTAAGTTCGCAGATGACTGCAAACTAGGAGCCATAGTCAAGTCCCCAAATGATGTGGACATCCTACAGAAGGGCCTCACTGAGACAGATGCCTGGTGTCAGAGGCATGGCCACAAGCTCGATGCCAAAAACTGCATTGTCATCACCTTTGGTAAAAACTCTGTACCCATGAACTTGCCACATAAACGTCAGTCTACTTAATGCCGAATGTGTGATAAGAGATTTTGGGACCCAGGTGGATAGTAGTCTCTCCTTTGATAATCACAGTGCCACAGTAGTCAGGAAAATCCTATGTGGCACACCATCACAAAAGGGTTCTCATCCAGGAAAAAAAAGAGGTCATTGTTCCCCTCTACTTGGCACTCATTAGACCCATTATAAAGTATAATGCCTCTTTTGGAATGTACCCCACAAGACATCTGCAGCAGCTGGAAAGGCCACAGAAGTACCTCACAAAGAGGATTACTGGCCTCAAATAGATGCCCTACATTGACTGTCTCAAAAAACTCCATCTTTTCTTTGTAGCATATCGTCTAGGAGATCTCTGCCTAACGTATAAAGCTATGTTAAACCCAGCGCTGTTGGACATGCTACACCTAAAGAAATCCCAATCCCTCCGAGCTACTGGCTCTAGGGACCTAAACCTTGTCACCACAATAAACAGGACATGCTGGAGGGATAGATTCCTGTCCCAGAGACTTCCTATACTCAATCAAGCTACCCATCTATATCAAGCAAAGTTCCTCATTAGCATTCTTCAAGAAAATTCTTGAGTGGATGGCAAATAGGAAATACACCCCGGGGATCACTTCTGTGGCTCTGCTTGAGAGGGGCACAGGAAATTAACTTTCTTGGGTGGCGTAAGCCAGGGAACCTTGTTGGCTAGGCTTACTTGGGCCCTTGGGCCGATAGCCTAGTACCTACCTATGAACTGTATTATATTAGTCATATTGATCACTGCTATAAAGGTAAATTATCCTATATAACATATGCCTATCATGAATAACTACATTTGGGCGGTAGAAGGAAGAGTCCAGAAGCCCCTGGAGTATGATCCAAGCAAAGCCTGATCTGAATCTGCAGAAGGAATCAAGCTTATAGTGTTTTGTAAAATTTTGTACAGAGGACCATGTAGCAGCTTCTAGAATACTTCTCGAATCCCACACTTTCCAAAAAGCCACAGATAAAGCTAAGGCCCTGGTACAGAGAGGTCCTTGACCTTGTCTGGAATAGTTTTGTTGTTGTGATCATAACAAAAGTTAATAGCTTTAGGCAACCTCTTGAAAATAGTCTCTTTTGACAAAGATTGTCTTTGTCTTTTTACCATCACAAGAAATAAATGATTGAAAGATCTGAAAGATTTAATTTTGTCAAAATAGTGTCCGAGTTGTCTGTAGACATCCAGGGTAGGGAGTATGCTTTCTCCCTCATTTTCAGGTTCAAGAATGAAAGCCAGGAGATGGATGGTTTGCCTTTAAGTAAGGATAAAAGAAGGATTAGCTCTAAAAGAAACCCTGTCCCCTATGGAAAATGACATAGGGTTTACTTCACCATAAGAGTCTGCATCTCGGTGCCCTTCTTGCAGAGGTCAGAGTCATCAGTTAAACAATTTTCTATGTTAAGAACCTCAAGTCAGGCAGGTTAGTTGGTATAAATGCAGCAAGAGTTGGCTTCTGTAACACAAAATTAAAATCCTAAGGAAGGGCCACCAGTTTTCTTTGAGGCCTCTTATGCAAGCCCCTTTCAAAAACATTTTGACAAGAGACTGCATTGAAAGAGGAGGATCCATAGGAAGATGTACTGAAATGGCCAATAAATAAATCTTTATAGAGGAATAAAAAAGGCCATAGGATAGTAACTCACAAATATTGTAAAACCAGAGAACAACTAGCCCGGGTGGGTGCTGGTTGTTACAGACTAGAAAATCTTTTTCCATTTTCCAATATATGATTTTCTAGGAGGTTAGGAACTAGTCCTGGGATCCTAGTAGGGGTTGTTGCTCAGACAAAGCTTCCATGATTTTCTACTCTATGGGCAAAACTCAGTCTTGGGGGAAAGGAAGAGAGGCAGTATGAGTAGCCTTGGCTTGAGAGTTTCTGGGTGGCGCAAGCTTGATATAACGGCCGAGTTGGTTCAGAGGGTCAGAACCAAAACCCAGCAGTCCAGAATGAATGAAGATTGACAACACAGATGGAATGTTATGGTAAGAACATAACTTCTTTTCTCCTCTTATGTTAGGGGGTACAAAATCTTGACTCTCTGCACAGTTGCCCGTCATTTGACTCTTGCCTGAACCGGCATTAGTTAATCTCAAAGGATACTTTGCTTGATGTGTCTTGAAGAGGTAATCTCCCTCTTCCTGTAAATATGTCTGGAAGAGTGATTCAGAGCAAATGGAGATCCTTGTTCTGAGTCAGATGAGGGTAAGGATACATCAGGTACTCTGAATCTATTTTCATGTTCAGGTCCGTGTTCCACAGTTGCAAGCCTTTGAATTTCAAGACTAGAAGTATGATTATGGGAAATATTTACTTAGTCTATGGTTTTATCATGCTGGAGAACTAGCTTTACTCCGTGTCTATTAGATCACTGTACCTTGGAGGTCCTTTACTCCTAAGCAGAGTGATCTCAGTGTTAATACACACCAATAGCAGATGGGAGGGGAGGCACTTCCTCCTGTGTTAGGGATGTAGTAGTAGAAAGCTTTGTGGCATTCAGTGAGTAAGCAAAAGTTCTGAGAAGTCTTAATTGATCCTCCATGGCTCCTGGAACCACAGGTTTAGACCCTCTGTCTCTTAAAGAGTGGATGCAGTATTTTAATCCCTTGGGTGAATAGAACAACATCCCAGCTAAACTTTCTTGGGCAGATGTGTAGGTTGCCCAGCATTACAGCACCCTTATTCCCTGCAATTCGATAAGGAGTTTAAGGCTTTGGACAGGGGTTATAGGAGTGTTTCCTTTGCCACCTGTGCCTTTGGATCTCAATTATTTGTTTGTCCCCATGTCCAGTTCTACCTTATGGGCTCGAAAATCTGGTTAAGCTACCTGATGGTGGGATCAAGAAGTCTCTGGGAAGACTTTTATGATGGATTTCTCAGTGGGCTTTCATGTAGCCTGCTGTAACATTGTGCTGATGCTCTAGGCAAAGCATTACCACCTAAGCTGTACTTTAGGTAGAATGGTTATCCCAGGAAGGAGGATGTTCTATTTCGGCAGACATTTAAATGCATAGTAAAAGAGCTACAAGAGGTTTCTCCTTTTCCTTTCGGAAAAGTCCAGCACCTGATTAAAACAGCAGAAACCTTGTCAGACTGAGAAGTTTGACCAAGCATCAGGTGAGAGTTAATGGACTTAGTGGGAAGGAATTCTCGAATGTTGAGAGAGCATGGTCTGTGCAATGCAATTTATTATGAACCGGTTACAGTGAATGATTTATAAAGATGTAAAAGGGAAGAGGGATCTCTAGTTTTATGAGGAAGTTACCTTGGTTAGTTTACCAGCAAAAAACTGGAAAAGAGTTTAGATTATTTGTAAACAAGGGAGGCTTTTAGAAATATTGGTGTACCTGATCAGAAGCCATTTTGCCTTTTGAAAGTATGCAACAGTGTAGTGTCTTTGTGGGGAGAGGGTTAAAAATGTGTAGCTATTGTTTGTTTGTAGTATTTTAATTAGTTGCAAGTCAGGAAAGTTCATTTTCTAGTTGTGGAAGGATTATTTTTCCTTATTGTATGCGTTCCTGCTGGGGAGTAGAAGTAGGAAATCTTTGCCCAGAAGCATATCTACTTTGGCTTTAGTGACCTTATTGTAGTTTTGAAAGTGGATATTTGTGTACAGCCAGATCCCATGCTATTTGTAATGTTGGTTTGCTTCAGCTGCTGTTTATTATGAAAAATACTCTTCCTCTTAGGGACTCTGTTTAACTTATTTCAAATATTGTAGTTTTGCTCATTTTCGGTGTTCAGGATGAGTTTATGTTAAAGTAACCAATCTGAGAGTTGACTGGTACCTTTCTAGCTCAGTCTTTATTTTGCTGGGAGAACCATATAATTTGATTCTGAAGTAATTGGAATGTGGAGGAGGTCAGCTTGTAGCTTAATGACCAAAGGGAAAAATGCACAGGGGGACAGTACTGATACTTTAGTGATTCCTTTGGCAGGGTATTTATACTTAAGACATTCCTCAACAAGGGCAGCAGAATGGGAATGAGGTGGTCCCTTATGTTAACTTCAAAGTGCTTTATGTCTTATGCAGTCTTTTTACCATTACATTGCATTAGAGCTTTTTTTGCTTATGAGGAGAGACTGGGAGCATATGGTTAGCAAGATATAAGGCCTTTGTGAGTTGGTGACTCTACAACAGAAGGAGGAAACTGATGCGGAATAAGGTGAAGTCCCAAGACTAGAAAAACTCCCTCATCAGCAGCAACAAAAGGTTGAGATCCCTCATCAAATCCTCTAAAGCTAGCTATGAAAACAGAATTGCAGCAGATAATAAAGACAACCACAAAGCCTTCTTTAGTTATGTAAAGAACCTCCATGGCAATACCCAGATTTGCTCTGAGCTACTACACAGTGGTACCTCCTGTACCGAGCCAACAGATATTGCCAATATACTGGCGGACAGATTCAGTGGTAACTTTACCCCTCTCCCCCCAATGGACCAATCACAATACCAGTAGATTGCTAGGCACCCAGTATTACTGCTGCACAGGTTAAAACAGCACTGTCCAAGGCCAAGAGTACAGCTTCTGTGGGGCCTGACAATATTCCTGACTGTGCTCTACATGAAATACAGCGTGAACTGGCACCTTACCTGTGTGTCCTGTTAAATCACAGCTTTACCTCAGGCTTTGTCCCTACTGAATGGCTCACTGCTACAGTCATCCCTCTCCACAAAGGAGTGACTCCAGACCTCGGGAACTATCGCCCCATTAGCCTGACTAGTCTGATATGCAAAGCTATGGAATGCATCATCATGGACCTAATAAACAAGGATATAGGGAATCTCCAAACTCTGGATCCTATACAGTTTGGCTTTGTGAAGGGTAGATCATGCCTGCTGTACTTGGTCGACTGTGAGTCAGTCAGCAGAGCCGTGGATGAAGGCAGGGTGGTTCATACAGCCTACCTTGATCTGGACAAGGCCTTTGATACCATTCCCCACACAGGAATCATAGAAAACTTACTAAGTTAGGCATCAACCCCTATATCACTAGGTTGGTTGCAAACTGGCTCACGGATAGAACCCACATTGTGAAAGTAGCTGACTCCAAGTCAGACTACCGACCAGTCACAAGTGGAGTCCCACAGGGTTCGGTCCTGGGTCCTCTCCTGTTTGGTATCTACTTCTTTGAAGTCTAGGCCAACATGAAGGAATTTTGGCTGACAAAGTTTGCAGATGATTGCAAGTTGGGAGCTATTAACTCCCCAAGTGATGTTGACATCCTGCAGAAAAGCCTCAGTGAGACCAGCGACTGGTGTCAGAACCATGGCCTTAAGCTCAATGCCAGAAATGTCTTCATCCCCTTTGGGAAAATCCCAGTTCCCTTGAGTTACCACATTGATGGTAGTCCACTGAACACAGAAGGCGTTATAAGCGATCTGCGAACACAGGTTGACAGCAACCTGTTTTGACCACGTTGCCACTGTAGTCAGTCGTCCTATGTGGCACATCTCATTACTAAGGGTTTTGCATCCAGGAAGAAAGAGGTCATTGTCTCCCTCTACTCTTTCCTTATTAGGCCAGTCAACGAGTACAATGCCCCATTTGGCATGTACCTCACTAGAAACCTGCAACAACTGGAGAGGCCGCAAAAGTACCTCACAAAGAGGATCCTAAGCCTTAAACACTTGTCCTATATGGACAGACTTAAAAAAAACCTACCAACTATTCTCTGTCTCATATCGCCTACTTAGAGGCGATCTTTACTTGACTTACAAAGCCATGTCTGACCCAGCTGTGTTAGAAATGCTACATCTAAAAAATCCCAATCACTCTGCACCACATGCTCCAGAGATCTCAACTTCATTACCACAATCAACTGAACATGCTGGAGGGACAGGTTCATAACCCAGAGACTGCCCATGCTGTGGAATGGACTTCCCATACATGACAAGCAGAGCACCTCACTGGCCCTCTTCAAAAGAAATCTTGATAAGTGGATGGGAAATGGAAAATTCATGCCGTGGATCACTCCTGTGGCTCTACTTAACGGAGGCACTAGGAACTATGGTTGGGTGGCATGATGCCAGGGTAATCCTATGGGCTAGGCTTGTAAAGGCTCCAGGGCCATTAGCCTAGTGCACACCTATGAACATGTGGTGAAAAGGGTGCTTATAACAAGCCTTTTTATTCCTGTTCTTGTATATTTTCTGCCTGTGTACATGAGATTATCATGATGCTACAGACAGATCAAAAAAGCATACTGATGCCACAAGAGACCTTTTTTTAGGTTTGCATATGTTCTGATAGCTGTTTGAGTACTAGTATCTTAAATGGTTTGCCTGGGGTCTGTAACATTGATAATGGCCTGACGTCATTTGCACTGGATTGTTTGGTAAGTTTAGGAATCTGTTAGACTTTTGCTTGTCTCCATTCCCTAAGTATGGTAGAGTTAACGAGATGGAGGTTGTAGGGATAAAAGATATGTTCCCTATATAGTATTGCAAACCAAAGATTAAAGCCATCTGCTACTTGGGGATCAGGGGGTATCTGATCTAACAGCTTTTCAGCATGTTTTGTTTTTAAAGTCTTGCAGCAAAAGTGTAAGTGTTTAGTTTGGAATGTTTAGGGGGTATAAGGATGTTTGGAGAATTTAAGAAAGCTGAGAGGTGGTGGTCTGGGAATTGTCCTCCTTCGTTGATCTTTATTTGGAGAGTGTCTTTTTGGCTTGATTTACTAGACTCCAGAATCTTTTGCCTGTTAGTGTTTTGGATGCTTGTAGGAATTGGATTTGAACCATCTGGTCATGCTTTTCCGTAAATTTCTGAGCAGAATGAATCTGTTTCTTTGCAGTGTACATTTTGCCACTGAACCCAGGCTATGTCTCTTATTGTAGAATTCTAAACTCATTTATGAGCCACAGGCTCAGAGCTGCTTTTCAATAGCCTGGCAGTTTTGGGAATGTTATTTGTCTTTAAGTGAGACTGAACATTTTTGGTTGTAGCTACAGGTTATGACCCGTATTTGAACAGCTGTGGGCTTGATTTTGTATACATTTGTTTTTTAGGGTTCTTGAGTGAAATGTAATGAATATTGGGAGGTGTTTTACATTTTTAGAGGGAAGTTACTGGGCAGTGTTTATTGATGGAGGATGATAGTATGAAGGGTGTGGTAGAGATATTGGTGAATCCAAGGTCTAGGAGGAAACACATTCCTGATCTTAGTTTGGTTTGCTGGTTTGTTGACTTAGTTTGTAAGGTAGTTTTTATCCACTACTTTGGTGGGATTTAAAGTCTTCTAGAATTATGTTTTTGAAAAGCTTGGCATAGATTAAGATGTCATTTGAGTGATGTAAATATATACCATTGTGCTCTGATAGAGGAGACTGGTTATAACAAGAATTTGGGGCTACAGAAGTTGCAAGGCATATTGATAACTTTCCAGTTGTCGTTTTGATCATGTTGTGATAAACTTTGTACTTGTAGGGTAGCTTTTTGATTTTCTTTAAATAGTAAGATTATGCCTTCCAAACTGTCTTTCCTGGTCTGGCATTGAAAAGTTGTTTCTTTCTAGGGAGGTACATAATTATGTTTGCTCTAAGCTTTACAGGTGGTGAGTATATAAAATGTCTGAGTGGTTAAAAAGAATGGAGCTTCTGAAGTTTATTCAGTATGCTGCCAGTGTTAAGTGCTTTCAGGAGTGAGTGTTTGGATGTTGTAGGTGTGGTTAATGGAAACTATACACTGGTGGACCTGCATTTAACTCCAGATAGTAAAGGAGATTCTAAGTGAGGTTAGTCTAAAAATTAATCTCCGATATTAATGTAGTGGTTGTGAGTGGGTACTGGGTTTGATTTTTGTTTTTGCAGAAGGACAGTAGTTAGTTGGCTAGTCTTTGCATGTACAGTGCTGTCCTGTCAGAACTGTGACATTACAATGGTGCACTAAGGGAAAAGAATCAAATTGCTGTCAGAACTGTGACATTACAATGGTGCACTAAGGGAAAAGAATCAAATTGCTGTCAGAACTGTGACATTACAATGGTGCACTAAGGGAAAATAATCAAATTGCTGTCAGAACTGTGACATTACAATGGTGCACTAAGGGAAAAGAATCAAATGCAGTGGAATCACTGCAGCATGCATTAATTCAAAGGGAAAAGTGTAAAGTAAACTGTTGTCTGTATGCAGGCGCAAAGAACAAACAATGCAATGCAAACTTGCAGAGGTCAGTGGGAAATGGTAGAAGTTGTCCAGAAAGAAAAGGCAGAGGGAAGCAACCAAGCACATGACTGACCTTGCTGTTCTAAATATCAAGATGGTTGTAGAAATGGGTAACACTGAGACTAGATGTTAGGAGAAATGGGTAACACTGAGACTAGGACAAGAGAGATGTTAATACAATCCATATAAGATAAAAAAGTAAACTGTAAGCTGTTATGTCAGAGCAAAATGCAGCAGAAAAAAGCTGGATTTTGGCCAATACCAGCAGGATGTCAGGCAGCACACTGTTATAGCCAGAGAGGGAAGGCAGAACTTCACTTGCAAGCTTATGAAAATATGAAGTAGAGCAAAATGCATTCTCAGTGGTATGCTTACACCCCATTGTCCCTATTTTTCGCCACTGGTCTGAGGCAAGGCTAATATTTGTAATAATAACCTACTAGTTATCTCTGTATGGGGGTGCACAAGCCAGTGCATTTCTTTGTGCTGGTCCCAAGCCCGGATAAATGGGGAGGGTTGCGTCAGGATCAGCATCCGATGTAAAACTTTTGCCAAATGATATATGCAGACAATATAGAGTTCCATACTGGATCGGTCGAAGCCTGGGTTAACTATGGCCACCACCAGTACTGTTGGCCAACAGGGTGCTGGAGGAAATTGGGCTACTGTGAGCCGAAGGAGAAGAGGGGGAAGGCATGCCCAAAGGCAGAAAGAGGAGGAAGGTTGTGTGGTAGTGAGGGTAGGAACTTTGAATGTTGGCAGTATGACTGGTATAATGGAGAGAAGGAAGATTGATGTATTGTGTGTGCAAGAGACCACATGGAAGGGGAGTAAGGCCAAGTGTATCGGAGGTGGGTTCAGATTGTTCTATCATGGTGTGGATGGGAGGAGAAATGGGGTTGGGGTTATCCTGAAGGAACAGTATGCCAAGAGTCTTTTGGAGGTGAAAAGAGTGTCAGAGTGATGATTATGAAGCTGGGAATTGTGTGATGATGAATGCTGTTAGTGTATATGCTCCGCAAGTTGGTTATGTAATGGAGAAAGAAAAATTTTGGAGCGAGTTGGATGAAGTGATGTGTATCCAAGGGTAAGACTGCTGATTGGTATGGATTTAAATGGACATGTTGGAGGGAACAGAGGAGATGAAGCGATGGGTAGGTATGGTATTAAGGAGAGGAATGCATAAGGTGAGATGGTAGTGGATTTTGCAAAAAAGGATGTACATGGCTGTGGTGAATATGTATTTTAAGAAGAGGGAGGAGCATAGGGTGATGTGCAAAAGTGACGGAAGATGCACACAGGTGGATTATATCCTATGCAGGAGGGCCAGTCTGAAGGAGATTGGGGACTGTAAAGTGGTGACATGGGAAAGTGTATTTAGGCAGCATAGAATGGTGGTCTGTAGGACAATGTTGGTGATCAAGAAGAGGAGTGTGAGGGCAGTGCCAAGGATCAGATGGTGGAAGTTGAAAAAGGGTGATTGTGAGGTGGAGTTAAGGAAAGAGTTAAGGCAGGCACTGGATGGCACTGAAGAGTTACTGAATAGCTGGGTAACTACAGCAGAGCTGGTAAGGGAGACAACTAAAAAGGTGCTTGGTATGACATATGGTGTCTGTATTATAACAATGAATGATCAAATGATCAAACGTTGTTATGTTGAACTCTGAAGTTTGAATTCACAAAACATCGAACAACCAGAACAGCGATTTTTTTTTCCTCAGAGAAAAAATAGTCGCTGTTCCCAAAAAAGAAAGACATTAAAACATTGCATAAAGTGGGGGGCTTTGCCCCCCATACCCCCCAATGTGGGGGGCTGTGCCCCACACACCACCTCCTACTTAATTTACCAACTCCGAGATCACACTACAGTACCGAAAATGGCAAAGTGATGGAAGCAGCTAAGCAACTTCTTTCCCAGGGAAAGAATTTGCTTATATGCCGTTTCATTTTGCCTTTTCGACATTCCAAGTTTGACCAAGATTCCTTTGACAAAATGCGTCTTCAGTCATCTGATAGGAGCCCAACATATGGACAGAGGAAGGAGGTTAAGAGGGCTGGTGGTGGAATGAGGAAATACAGAGAAAGAGGTTGGTGAAAAAGTGGGATTGTCAGAGATTGAGAAAGTAGACAGGAGTATAAGGAGATGAGGTGCAGGCCAAAGAGAGGTGTCGAAGGATAAGGTGTATGGAGAGTTGTATGAAAAGTTTAACACTAAGGAGGGAGAAGAGGACCTGTATCGATTGCCTAGACAGAGGGACCGAGCTGGGTAGGATGTGCAGCAGGTAAGGGTGATAAAGGATAATGAGGGAAACGTACTCACAAGTGAGGAGTGTGTGTGTGTTGAGCAGGTGGAAAGAGTACTTTTAAGGGGCTGATGAATGAAGAGAATGAGAGAGGGGCTGATGAATGAATGAAGAGAATGAGAGAGAGAGGGTTGGATGATGTGGGGATAGTGAATCGGGAAGTGAAACAGATTAGCAAGGAGGAAGTAAGGACAGCTATGAAGAGGATAAAGAATGGAAAGGCTGTTGCTCCAGATGACGTATCTGTGGAAGCGTGGAGGTGTTTAGGAGAGATGGCAGTGGAGTTTTTAACCAGATTGTTTAATGAAATCTTGGAAAGTGAGAGGGTACCGGAGAGTGTTTTGGTACCATTTTTTTAAGAATGAGTGATGTGCAGAGCTGTAGTAGCTACAGAGGGATAAAATGGATGCTGTAGTAGCTACAGAGGGATAAAATGGATCAGTCACAGCATGAAGTTATATGGGAAAGAGTAGTGGAAGCTAGGTTAAGAAGGGAGGCGATTAGTGATCAGCAGTATGGTTTCATGCCAGGAAAGAGCACTACAGATGTGGTGTTTGCTCTGAGAGTGTTGATGGAGAAGTATAGAGAAGGTCCGAAGGAGTTGCATTGTGCCTTTGTGGACTTAGAAAGCATATGACAGGGTGCCTAGAGAGGAGTTGTGGTATTGTATGAGGAAGTGGGGAGTGGCAGAGAAGCATGTAAGAGTAGTACAGGATATGTACGAGGGTAGTGTGTTGGTGAGGTCTGCAGTGGGAGTGACAGATGCGTTTAAGGTGGAGGTGGGATAACCTCAAGGATCAGCTATGAGCCCTCTCTTATTTGAAATGGTGATGGACAGGTTGACAGACAAGATCAGACAGGAGGCCCTGTGGACTATGATGTTTGCAGATGACATTGTGATTTGTAGTGAGAGTAGGGACCAGGTTGAGGGGGACTGGAGAGGTGGAGATATGTTGTAGAGAGGAATGAAGGTCAGCAGGACTAAGACGGAATATATGTCTGCGAATGAGAGGGAGGATAGAGAATGCTGAGGATTCAGGGAGTAGAGTTGGCGAAGGTGGACAAGTTTAAATACCTGGGATTAACATTTCAGAGTAATGGTGAGTGTGGAAGAGAGGTGAAGAAGGGAGTACAGGCAGTGTGGTGAGTGTGGAAGAGAGGTGAAGAAGGGAGTACAGGCAGGGTGGAGAAGTGTCAGAAGTGATTTGTGACAGACTGGTACCAGTAAGAGTGAAAGGGAAGGTCTACAAAAAGGTAATGAGACCAGCTATGTTATGGGTTGGAGATGGTGGCATTGACAAAAAGGCAGGAGTCTGAGCCAGATGTGGCAGAGTTAAAGATGTTGCACTGGGTGTGACCAGGATGGACTGGATTAGGAATCAGTGTATTAGAGGGTCAGCTCAAGTTGGGCAGTTTGGAGACAGCCAGAGAGACTAGATTGCGTTGGTTTGGACATGTGCTGAGGGAGGGATGCTGGGTATATTGGGAAAAAGATGCCAAGGATGGAGCTGCCAGGTAGGAGGAAAAGAGGAAGGACTAAGATGACGTTTATGGATGTGGTGAGAGAGGACATGCAGATGGTTGGTGTGACAGAGCAAGATGCAGAGGACAGGAAGAAATTGAAATGGATGATCTGCTGTGGTGACCCCTAAAGGGAATAGCCAAAAGAATAAGAAGTTATCTCTGTATAGTTGTGGAACATTTTTTATTGTTACAGTAATTACTCTTCACTGTTTTACTACTTGAGTTGCACAAAATTTATTCACTAAATTTGATGTGGTGTTGGTGTGATACTATATATGCTGAGCTGACTATGATGAGGCAGTCACATGGGATGGACAATGTGCTTTATGTAAAGGGACTATCAAACTAACAGGAATATGAGTGGGATGTCACTGAAATGGAATTTAAATGTTACGACTGCTAAAATAGACTTTTCCTCATTTTATCCTGTTGTATTCGGAAGCCGCGGTGGTACAGCAGTAGCGTTGTTGCCTCGCAGCAAGAGGTTCTCCTGTTCGATTCATGGCTAGAGTGCCTTCTGTGTGGAGTGTGCATGTCCTCCCCGCAGTAGAGTGGTCTCCGAAAGACATGCGTGAATGGTCGCTGAAGGTTGGACGTTGGGCTAGCAACTCGGCACCATAAAAAAATTACTGCCAATCATTAGTGGGCCAGAGTTCCGCTGTGGCGACCCCTAACCGGGAAAAGCTGAAAAGACAAACCTACTGTGTTGCATTCAATATACTCACTATCCATTTTTTTAGCATACAGTTCTTGTAGCACAGGTTATTCATGAGACTTCCATATCTAATGCACACGAACAGTGGGGGAGGACAATAGAGCATAACATTTCTGCAGTAATAATGATTTGGACAGTATTTGCAGGCTGCTTTCGGGTCACTAAGACTTTTGAGTAACAAGCTAAAAGGACATTATTGTAGACATACAGAGGGTCACATAATTGTATCTGTAGAAGGCAGTACATATTTCACATATTGCTGCATTGTCTTGGCAGCACCATTTAAACAGTGATCATTCTTTTTCAGATAACAAGTGAATGCACTAATTGCGTTCTTTTCACTTTTTAAGTAATGCTCTCTTGCATTTGCCATGTCAATTACAGAATAAATTTCTAAACATGGACTTTGCATTACAGAAACAGTGATGATGATTACTGTGTGTATTACATTTGGGCCCACATTCTGTCTTCATTTGCATTTCTGGTTTTGCAGAAGTTGTGAAAGTACAAATCTCTTCAGCGGTGCTTTTACATGCTGTGCTTTAATGCAGACAGGCATTACATTTTAGCAGTCTAGCATGAGTTTCTGAAGCGTGCACATTAAATAAGTCTTTGTTTGTTTGTATGGTCTTTGTTTGTATGCTGTGTACTATTTCCCTATATACAGTGGAATGATATTTTAAAACCTTAGCTGCTGCTCCATTAAGAGCTGTACATGTGTAATTCTGGAAACACGAATAAGTGCTATATTCTCAAAGACTGATAATTTAAGATGGTTAATGACTGCTACCTGAATTCAAACCCCACACACACACACACACCGGGGGGGGGGGGGCATTTCCTCCATCACTTGCTCTGTGAGAGATTCCCCTGCACTCCATAAACACTTTACTGTGTCTCACAAAAATGCTGATAGTGAATTCAAAGTATTGTTGGTTCTCATAGCTATCTCTACAAAAATGGGATTCGCTGGGTTGGGTATCAGTCACCCCTACTAATCTAGAAATAGTAGAACATTGTAAAGTAGGGAAACGGATTCCTTTCCTATATGCCATATTCACTGCTATATGTAATACTCGTGGGAGACAGGTATATTCAATCATCTTTTGTCTCCCATTAGGTCTTTGACTATTCTATCTATGTCTTTATGGATTTAGCAAAACAATCAGTAAACTCCATAGTAGCCTTGCAGATGTCTCTCTTCTTTCTTTAGTTCCTTAATGGTATTAGTGTAGTATATCCAGGAATATGTATAAACAGGGACCTTAAACTAGATCTTAAGGCTTGTATGATGATTAAAAAAACTGGGGCAACTTTACTGCTTGTATATCCAGAGCTTGTTTATATGTCAGACTGTTTGGTGCAATGTTATGTGCATCTTTTAGTATACTAGGACTAAGCTTGAAATGGTTTATATAATTTAATTTGGTGTGGGACATGGTTCTAAAGCCCCAAGTTTCATTTAGGGAAATGAGATAGTTTGAATTAAAAGTATAAAGTAAAATACTCTGATCTGTTATTCTCCAAGAGGATTGCTTGACAGACAGGTCTGTATAGCTATTGCAGAAACTATAAAATAGTATACTTTTCCAAAATACCAGTATTCTCAGGAGTCCTGTACAGCAAAAAATTAGATTTGGAAATCTGCTTTCAGTCACTGTGTTCCAAATCTCTGAACAGCCTGTTTCAAATCAGAGGAGTGCAGTACTGGAATGCATTCACATTAGAGGTGAAATTACACTTGAGTGGCCAGATGCATGGGTGCCAAAATTTAAGCTTTCCTATGATTTAGATACAGTCCAGTCTGATCAAATGAGGCAACATCATAATTGGAATACAGGATTATTACTGTAGCTTTAATGGTTCAGTTATACAGATAAAGACCATTGTTATTGAGAAGCTTAAAATATTTCTCATTGTTTTAGGTGAGTGAGCATTAAATTCTGCCGTAAATTAGCTTTTACACCATGCTTTATCATTTATTTATTTATTCTCTGATTTGCCTGGCTCTTTTCACTGTTTCTGACTTTGTGCATGAGCTTGGAGGAACAAAGTTTCGTTCAGCTGATAACTTGTATTGTTGAATGACAATAAAGTTACTATGTTGTTGTTGAATTGGGTGCCAGCCCATCACAGGAAACCTACACATGACTTGGTGTTAGTAGTACACCCACCTATTGGCAATTTAGAAGATCATTAGTTTACCTATGGCAGAGCTTTGGGATGTAGGAGGACACTAGAGCCCCCTGTAAAAACCCACATGGCTACAGACACCCTAGCTAAGAATTAAAGTGGAGAATCAAGTGCTGTGTGGTAACTATGCTAGCTGCTTCACCTATTTAATTTGCTGTGACTTGTAATATAAAATATATGTCTAGCTACTGGAAGTTGTATGTAAGCAGTCTGTCAGTATAGATCAAAACACGTGCCCACCGATGACAAATTTATCAATCCAAAAAGGTTGACAGCAGACTGCATGATGCAGGGCATAATCCCAGAAATCAAGCTGGGATTTTTCTACACATTCCCACTTTTTAAAAGAGGATATTTTTTCATGTAGTTGTTTGCCCCAGAAATATTTTCAGTCACACTGACCCTACTCATATCTACATGTGATTTGTAAAGTGTGTCCTAAACTGTCTAGGCAAGCTTAATTATTAAGAGGGCTATAACATTCCTCCTAAGTTGGTGAGTCTTTGAAGGTAACATTTGACCCAACATGAATAAAAACAGCTCCGTACTTTTACAGTAAGGCATTCTAAGGCCCCATTCACATCCTGTTTGCTCTTTGCAAGCATAGCACTATTAAATGTTCATTATTGTCTCTGCAGATGAGTATGAGCTCTTTATTAATCTCCATTTACTAGTATGTAATTTGAGTGGATATGAATCATCTACCTTTAATTCAGTAATGGTGGCTCTTTCAGTTGTTACAAAAGAATAATCTTTATCATCATTTATATCATTTGCAAGCATACAGTTCACATATTTACCATTTTTGCATTTCCAGAACTTGAGCATGCTGTCAAATTTAGTCTTCCTTTTTTATTTTCTTTAATCTTTCCAATTTCCGTTTAGGTTACTTCCTTTTAGCCTGCCCCTTGCCTCTTTTCTACCATCTCAATCAGTGCAACGGTGTCATTTTTCTGTTCAAATGTTTTGTGATTGAACAATGTTATCATTCTGTGTAGTCTGGGTGTTGCATATCAAAGTAGTTTCTTTGTTTTTTTTTTTTTTTTTTGTTTGTTTAATATATTTTATGTTTGCGATATGGGCATTGATCAGTTTCATTTTCTTCCTACTTATTTGTTGTGAGCATTTCACTTTGTTTTATTGTCTTCTATATTCTCTGAATACTTGTATCCTAAAGCACAGCATTCTCTTCTGTAGCATGTTTAATTGGATTGATCAGGCTTTATGAATGTGTTCTGTTGGTGCTTTGCCTAATATTTGTTGTTTCATCAGCCCAGCCATTTATTATACACAGTAACAGTTTTCCAAGCTGTGCCAGTTGCCCAAGTACAGTCTTCTGTAAGTGTAGATTTACTATAAATAAGCAAATCACCCAAATTTTGAGATGGGGAACACAAGTTACCAATGTCATTGTGTGTTAACCTTTATATACAGCATTTACTACTTGTGCTTCAGCAAATCATTAATGGTACACTCATTTAGGCAATCCATTCCAGCTACAAACAAAATTAAGAGTTTTAAATTAAACAGATATTGAAATCGGTAACCTCAAAATTCAGAGAAATTAAAACTGGTGATCTGAGTCAAATTGTGTGAGGAAAGAATGCAAACAATATCCAAATAAGTTAAATTTTGAGTATGCTGAGCTAACCCTGTGCAAAGGGTAGTTATTCTGACCTGCAATGGCAATTAGACAAATTAAAAGGCTTAACATTCTTTGCATTGCACTTGAGTACCCACAATAGCTTGTGCTCACTATCGCTCAGTCACGGGTCAATATAAATAGCTAAACGCCCTTGGTAGGGCTAGAGTGTGTCTGCCTACAATCTTATTACTTTCTTGCAACAAAAACAGTGAAGTAGAAGTCCGAGTAAAGCTTCTGTTAGCAAGCAGTTTAACAGTAAATCTCAAAACAGCAATGGATGATTTCATATATACTACCAGATAGCATGGACTATGCGGACATGAAGAGGGTGTCAGGAAAGCCTAGCTGCTGTTCTTTCTGCCTGGAATCTGCATATTTTCCCTGTCTCTCTGGGTTTTATCCAGGTGCTCTGGCTTCCTTCTCCATAGCCTTAGCTGTATAATGTATGCCTTTGGCCATTTGTTCTTGTACATTCATGCTAGTTTGGGTACACAGATGATTATTGTCTTTTTCGGGGTGTAGGGAGGCAGACAGTTTTCCTCATGTAGGCTTTATATATCCTTGAAAGCATTTGTCATCTCTGTTTATTATGAACTACTGTTTTGTTAAGCTTTGAATATTAAGCTTTATGCACAATATATTTGTCCTTTAAAGTAAAAATAAGACTACATTTTTTTCTTACTGATGATCTTTGTTCACCCATCAAATAATCAAAAGCTTGTAAAAAAGCCTTGCTGATTTTTGTTCAGCTGTCACGGAGTCGAAAGTTTGTTTAAAAAATAAAACTCTTAAGGCATCTAGAACCCCATTGCTTATGAAGATTTACAGCCCACCTTAATTCATATACTTTTTCCACATGTATTATAGAGGAGTCTTGGCTAGTTAGGGTGTGTTAAAAGGATGGGGAAAAGCTTAAAAAGTTGACAATGTGGGGGGGGGATGAAACAAGTAATCTGTCAGACTGGGTGGGGGGAATACAGGGGTGGTGAAGCAGTGGGAAGGGGTATGAAGTCCTTTGTCCAAGGATCTATTTCACTGAAGGACGGCATTGTTTATTACAGACTCATTTAAAATGTATATATAACATTTTTTACATTTAAAATGTATATATAACATAGCGTCTCACTTTCGTCCATACTCACTCACCTTTTCTGTTTTTTTTTATCATGATGGTCCTTGATCTGCCTTAATAGAGCCTCACTTCTTTCAAATTAGCCACACCAATTCAGCATCTTCCTACAGCCCCCCCATGCACACTGACGTCATCAGCTGCCTGCCCCTGTATGTAAGACACAGTTGTCTTATAAGTAGGATTTTTTATTGCTTGGATTCCTGGAGTGGACAGTCAGTCAGTGGTATTGCACATGAGATGAACAGCAGGGTCTGGCATGGGGCAGATGCATTGTTGCAATTATGGTGATGTCTCAGTGATAAGGAAATAGGGTATAGGGCATGCATTAGAAACCGATCTGGTTCAAGAAAACCAATTAAAGCTGGACTGAAAGTATTGAGTGGGGGATGTTTTGACCCCCCAATGTTGAAAGCAATAAGATGTGAAACAGTCAAGCCTAGAAGTCTTTAAACACAAGTGTTTCAGACCAAGTTTGTACATAGCCTGGAAATTTGTTTGATAATTCACTGTGCCCTCCGTGAGTATATTTCAAACATTACATGTTGCCAAAATATTACTTATATTTTTATTTTAAAATGAAATAACTGTGCACTAACCAATGTTGTACATTATATTCACCAGTGACACTTAAGCAAAACTGAGTGTTGCTGGGAATTTCACTGAGGCAGTTGATTATAACTTGTTAATACGTACCCCATGAAGAATGAATAGTTAAATTTCTTGACAGAAGACGATCAAGACTTATTCATGGTTTCACAAAGAACCTTATCTCTCTCTCTCTCCCTCTGAGACTGTAAGTACCAATGGACCAAACATAGTGCCAAGGAATGTGGGGAATGAGCAGCTGCAGGGGTTACGGGGTGGAAAGGAAAAAAAAAGAAAGGCAAATCAAAATTGCTGCCTGAGTGATTCCCTGCTCACATGGAAAGATAAATGGGGGAGCTTTGACTTGGCAGTCAGTGGGGAGAAAAAAAGGACAAAAAATATAGTATTGGAAAATCACTGATCTTTGGAAAGTAAGAGTAAACAAACCAAAAGGTCATCAAAGTCCAAAACTGCAAAAACAAAGTGTAGATCGAAGCAATCAGCAAAGACATCACACCACATTAAAATGTTGCTTTTACTTTTACGTCCCTGCTGTGGTGTCCTTTGCTGATTGCTTCGATCATTGAAAAGTAAACATGTCATTTCTGATACTGTTTTAGATTGTCTTTACAGTTCTTTTACTAAAAAGAACCTGTGTGCATGTTACAGTAAGCATATTTGTGTCTGTCTTCATCATTATGTATGTACAGTACAGAAGCATCTTTGGAAAAGGTTGTGTCCAAGTATGATCATGACAGACTGAAAAAAGCACTTGTGTACAAATGGATAACTGAGTGTATCTGCCACTCTAGGGAAATTCAGTAATGTTATGTATTACTAAAATGCAAATAAGGCATATAATGCCAAAAAGCACTGTCCTACACCTGCCACTTGCAGACTGTCAAAGATGAGTCCATTTGTCCTGTATCTCATTTTAGAAGTAAACAGCTGAATCCCATAGGGTAACCTTTCTTGACTAACACAGAAGGAATAAAAATTGCAAGCCATGAGCAGGGATCCCTAGTAATTTAGAGAGTGAAAATTATATGCCTCAATCACAACTTTGGAACACCAAAAGACAGGAGGCCAGGGACATATTGTGAGAGAAAAGCAAGAACAGTAACATGGCCCATTATCCCTGCAGCATGTTCAAGCAGTGAGATAAGGCGCAATCCATTCTAGTTCCTTACCATGATTTCCAGAGCTATTTCATATATATATATATATATATATATATATATATATATATATATATATATAAATACACACACACATTTAGGTATTGAAATGTGTGTGATGTGATGGTGAATCATATTTGATATAGATACTGGTTACCTAGTAATCCTCAGGACTGTCATCTCAAGTCGTGTAACAGTTATATTACCTCCCTTGACAAATAGGCATATGTTGAGTGACCAGATGAAAAGTATTTATATTGAAAACCAGCAAAAGAGGACTCTGTCTTATCTACAGTTACCAGTGCTTATCTGAACAGTCAGATATACTGATTGCCTCCAGGCACTTGTCTGTAGACACAGCCTTAAGGTAACATGGTAGGGCCCAGGCTTATGTGCTACATGGAGCAATCTCATTGACTTGGCACTTTGCAAGGTGAAAGAAGTGGCTTGAATGCAGTGCCATTCAGCTGACCGGTACAATGGATTTGGGCAGCATGGATCCTGACAATGGAATTGTCTTTAGAAAAGTTGAACATTTGGTTTGCGAGAAGGGAGCTTGAGCTGAAGCAGTAGATGGCAAAGTACTAAGTCTCTGTGCATCTTTGGAGAGGCTGCAAGCAATTGTGTGGGTATTCACAAGTCCCTACCTTTGAAGGCTGAGTGGAATTTTCCTTGGTGGGCAAAACTAGTTGCCTCTGTAAGCCTCACATTAGATAGTGACAGTTGTTTGAACTTTTTCACCAGTCAGTTGTCTGGAGTATTTGGCCGCCTTGAAGAAATTTTTGTAAGGGGCTTGAAAGGGTTTCTGTATGATAGGCTTGTTAGATGGCTTAAGAGTTCTTGTAAGGAATGAAGATTCTTGAATGAGGAGTGAAACAACCTCCCATACCTAAGCCCAGGTAAGGAGTTATTCAACTGCTGTAAAAGTGATGTGATGTCTATACCAATCACGGTCTGTGGACACTTCATATAGTTTCAGAGCACGTTTGATAGAAACGGGACCAGACCACGCCAACCATGAGCAAAATCCAGCATTACCCACACCCAGCTGTGAGTTATTGCTATAAAAATTTCTACAGGAAACGGTGTTCCCATAATTATTCAACAGCATTGAGTATATTTAACATTTAAGAGTTTATTTACTGGGAATGCTCATCATTGTGTAAAATGTTACAAAGAATATATGGTGTTAAAGGTGCTGGTATGATACAAATATATTTATTTGTTTATAGCAAATGCTGATATGTTGAAGGCTATGGTTGCAGATAACAGCACTGTTGGAGATGGTATCCTTGAAGCTGAGAGGTGAGTGAGCTGTGTAATTATCAATGTATCCCACTTATGCTTGACAGGAATAAACATTTGCTCATTTTCCTTGTTTTATGATAGCAGTAAAAGGGGCAGATAGTTTAGTCTTTTTTGAATGTTAATGCTTCTCTCAACAACATCTTTTTGGCCCTCTAACCCTGGAATTAAAAAAAAACGAAGGCAATGGAAGTAGTGAAGCAGCTCCTCCACTTGCCTGTAGCTAATTGAACAGTTACTCCTCAAAACATTTTCCCTTTTTCATATAAGTCAGAGGTCAGAAGCCAAAGAGCAAAGATGCTGTTGAAAAACAAAGTTGTTAGAAGAGAGGTAAGCATAGGAGGTCTTATGGGTATAGTCTAGTCCCCTGACTTGCCATGACATAGCCTGCAGCCAGTACTCCCAACCCCCACTCCACCCAAGATTCTTCCTTCACTGCACCTCATTTGTGTCTTCAGATGGGATGTTATCAGATCCTGATCAGAGACAACTGGCCAAAAATAGTCAAACTAAATATCTGTAAATAAAGGGTTCATGACTAAGTGCCAGGTTTTCTTCAGGTAACCCCTTCATTCAGAGGATCAAATAGATTTTGTCCCCTCGTCATTTTGAGCAGATATGTCAACAAGGAGCTGTAGAAAAGTTTCCAGGTGTTCCAGACTTTCCTGGGTCCCAGGAGAGATGTTAAGAGGCCAGCTTTGGACCTTTTCAAACCCTGCTTCATGTTTGCAAGTCATCCAATTCAGAAGGCTAACCCTACAGTCTATCCTTCATTTTCTCATTCCCAAACAAATGTAATTATTTATTTATAAACTCTCTCACTCTCTCTATACATATTTATGCGAAGCACATCAAAACAGGCTGACCTCATGTAAGGCACCATGTATATGATAGAGGATGGTTAGTGTTAACAGTTTTACTTGGATGTGCAGTTCAAACCATGAAATCTGATGCATGTTGGAGAAACTAAGAGCAGCATGCCTGGAAGATGTGTTGTGGGCTTTGATTTCAGACACTGCTGAGAAACTGCTGGGCTTGAAAATTGCTACAGTATGGGATGCAGACATGAGCCTGTTATTGCAGACAGTGTAAAGCAAGTTCATCCAATTATCAAGAAATCTTCCACTTTCAGGCATGCATTATCCTTGGCGCAAGCCCTGAGATTCAGGAAACTTTAATGAGATGCAGAATCCTTATTTTGGAAGGTGTCTACATTGTCTGAACCTTTCTGATTCATAGACCACTCTACCACTGAGGTTTTCTCTTCATGGGAAGCGCCAAGAGTGGTCTCATGGGTGATGCTGCACTGTACTGCGGCAGTTTGTGGGAATGGCTAATGCTAATCAGTCATGTCCTCTTCCCTTGAAATGTCTGCAGCTCCTGATTTGCTTGGTCAAGTGACTGAGAGAATCTCTCATCTGAATGTAATTGTAAAGATAAAAGTACCGTGCCTGCAAGGCTTAAACTAAAATTTTAATACACAAGAGAACAAGATAAAACAAAGTGCTTTCACGGTCATCACACCGCTTCATCAGACATTCTCAATACAGCAAAAAAACAATTAAATAAGGTTATAAGGAAACAATCAAGCCAATAAAAGACCAGTCTCTTTAAAACAAAGACTAAACTAGTGTTTAAGAGGGCGTGCCTTCAAAAAAGGTTTTAAAGTAAAAACACCATTGGTCACTGCTCAACAGAGGCACAGCAAAATAATGGGCATAGTTTCTCCAAACTAAAGGGGTGGCACAAGCCACAAAACTATGGGCTAGGCTTGTAAATGCCCTCAGGCAGATAGCCTAGTATGAACCTATGAACCAATGACCTGGAGGTTTTTCTGCATTAAGAAGCAGTATCCACTTCTGCTCTGCTGCTTCTGTACGATTTAGATCTGAGGGGCGGTGATCTACCTAATCATACAGAAGCAGCAGAGAAGTGGATACTGCTTCTTAATGCAGAGAAACCTGATAGTTTCCTTGTAATCTTATTTAATTGCTTTTTTGTTTTAGTTTAAGCCTTGCAGGCTCGGTACTTTTATTTATTTTTACTTATTTGTTCTTTTATTGTACCTTTCCTAGTGGTGGTGTTTATTTTTACTCTCTGAATGTAATTGTACTCTGGCAGGAAAAAGGATGCCATTAAAAGGTGGCGGTCAGCCATTTGTTCCTGTGAGCAATACCCATTGTGCTAGGTAGTCCAGCAAAGCTGTGGGGGGGGGAGGGGCACCATGTCATGTATATGTCTGTGTGCGTCTGCCTAGCTGGCCCCAATGTGGAGGGGGGGGGTTAGGTAGGGAATTGAATCTGTGTGTGTTTGCCGTGTGTGTGTGTGTTTTTGCAGTGTGTGTTTGCCTTAGTTGTGTGTGTGTGTGCTTTAGTTGTGTGTGTGTGTGTGCTTTAGTTGTGTGTGTGTGTGTGCTTTAGTTGTGTGTGTGTGTGTGCTTTAGTTGTGTGTGTGTGTGTGTGCTTTAGTTGTGTGTGTGTGTGCTTTAGTTGTGTGTGTGTGTGCTTTAGTTGTGTGTGTGTGTGTGCTATAGTTGTGTGTGTGTGTGTGCTTTAGTTGTGTGTGTGCTTTAGTTGTGTGTGTGTGTGCTTTAGTTGTGTGTGCTTTAGTTGTGTGTGTGTGTGCTTTAGTTGTGTGTGTGTGTGCTTTAGTGTGTGTGTGTGTGCTTTAGTTGTGTGTGTGTGTGTGCTTTAGTTGTGTGTGTGTGTGTGCTTTAGTTGTGTGTGTGTGTGTGCTTTAGTTGTGTGTGTGTGTGTGCTTTAGTTGTGTGTGTGTGTGTGTGTGCTTTAGTTGTGTGTGTGTGTGTGCTTTAGTTGTGTGTGTGCTTTAGTTGTGTGTGCGTGTGTGTGTGTGTGCTTTAGTTGTGTGTGCGTGTGTGTGTGCTTTAGTTGTGTGTGCGTGTGTGTGTGCTTTAGTTGTGTGTGTGTGCTTTAGGTTGTGTGTGCGTGTGTGTGTGCTTTAGTTGTGTGTGTGTGCTTTAGGTGTGTGTGCTTTAGGTTGTGTGTGCTTGTGCTTTAGTTTTGTGTGTGTGTGCTTTAGGTGTGTGTGTGTTTTTTTTGCCGTGTGTGCTTTAGGTGTGTGTGTGCTTTAGTTGTGTGTGTTTTTTTTGCCGTGTGTGCTTTAGGTGTGTGTGTGCTTTAGTTGTGTGTGTTTTTTTTGCCGTGTGTGCTTTAGGTGTGTGTGTGTGCTTTAGGTGTGTGTGTGTGTGTGTGTGTGCTTTAGGTGTGTGTGTGTGTGCTTTAGGTGTGTGTGTGTCTTTTTTTTTTTTTTTTTTTTTTTTTGCCGTGCGTGGGTGTGTTTTTTTGCCTTGTGTGAGCGGGTATATGAGCCAAAGTTTCTGTGATTGAGCAAGTATGTGGAGGCTGGTTGTGGGCCTGTGTGTGTGGTATACTGTTTGGATGACCATCAGTGTGTGTATACACGTTTACATGTAGTGGGATACCTTAGCTAACATGATACTTGGGCTACTGGCAGGGGGAACTACTGTGATCAGATCTGATAGTGCAATATTTAGTTCAGAGACATAGTGATGAGCTGATAATGAGGTCTTTCTGATGGAGGCTATACCATCTCTCTAAATTACAATTTCTTTCCAGTATGCTATGACCTAGCTGCATTAAGTAATAAATAAGCATGGGCATACAGAAATTCCTTGAATCCCAGGGAAGAATGTTTGTTCAAAAGTGATAAGGTTAGCGTTTTGATTCAGTTGATTGATCCAGTGTCTGTAATCAATCGGATGTCAAAATGACGAATTCCACCTTGTATCAAAATGTAAAAGGCATAGCCAGATATGTTTCCCCAAGTATGGCCATTTATATACAAGTGGTGCAGGATTTTGTAGTCTTGTCTGTCATGTACAGGAACTAAAACCAGTAGGATGTTAATCTCGCACACAGTTCAAACTTTGTAACATAAGATGGGGCTGGGGTGGGTTGAAAACCCCTACTGAAAAAAAAAATGTGTGCACTAAAAGTTTAAAACCATATTCATATTTTGCCTTATTTTTATTGCCATTTGCAGGGCTTGTCTTCACAAAATCAGCATATTCTAGTCATATGTTCAGTAGGAAGCAGCCAGTGTCTTACTTCTCTCCTCTCCTCCCATCACTTTACAAATGAAGTCATGTAAGCATATAACCTGATGTCCTTCCTTAGATCACAGTTGCAGTATTCCAAACAGAGGGAGTATCTCGCCAATTAACCTGGACATCTGGCTAGGTTACCAAAGCAAAAACCTTCCCTAGAGCCGTATGTCCAATGTAATAACTAAGCTTGTGGGTATAAGGGTACATAAGTGAATGTATAAAACCTCAGCTGTCTTGCTGCCAGTCCAAATGCAGGTCTCTGTCCAATCGGTCTGCTCTATGGGTGGTAGTTGGTACTGTTAGCCTACACTAGTTCAGAGAAGTGCTCCATTGGAAATCTTCCTTTATTTTTCTCAGTTGAATTGCTGTTGGTTGCTCTGTTAGATATCAGCTAGGAGGAAGAAGTGCAATTGCAATGTACAGATTCCCTACAAAGATCTTCACTCCCAGTGCCTTTTTTGTATAGGTGCAGAGCACGATTACAGAAATTGTACAATATGTCAGTCCTTTGTTCTAAAGAATCTTTAGACTAAACTTTCATCTGTTAATTCCTATTTGGAAGCGGAGTGCTTTAATCTCCTCGCCCAAGCAAAGATGGCAGACCGTTCCACCCCTGATGTCCTGTCATTTCAGAAGAAAAAGTTTGAAGCCTGGGCCTTGCATCGCAACTGCTCAATTGGACTCTAACAAACCTGCAGAGGTCTTGGTACTCATGGCACGTCCTACAGCTGCCCAGACTCCTGTCACCACGACCCCACCAGAGGCCAGTATGGCATCTGAGGTTTGCCCATCTGCAGCAACTGATAAGGGTGAGAAGGAGGAACCTTGCTTAATTTTTGAAGGTCCCAAAGGTATACCACAAATCCTTGTTAGAGATTAACTAGACAGATCTCTCATTGAAAGCTTGTCAGGGATCAGCCTCTACATTTAGTCAGAGTGGACATTGCACAGAGTAAAATGAAACAAAAAAAACTAAAACCTTTCCTTCCTCCCATACATCCAAAGAAAGTTGATGGATTTTTCACAGGGCCTATATAAGGCTGTTATGGCACTCGGCCCACTATCCATTTCAAAGCTGTCTACCGCTATGGTTTCTCCTTCCACTCCACTAAAGAGACAGACATCTCTTCTGAAGATGGAGGATGAATAAGACTATGATCAGTTATTAGCCTATTTATCTCAAATCCATCCATCAGGTCATGGCATCTGATGATTTCCTTTCTCCTGATTCTCCTGTTGAAGCTTCATTTTTGAAAACTATTGTGAAATATGAAGAAGCATTCTGAATGAGAATCTAAACAGATTTCTGAAGTTCAACAGAGAGGCTATAAACTCTTAGAAGTAGGTACTCCTTGGACCCCTGTAATCTGGAGGTTTTTCTGGATGCTTTTGTGTCTACTTATACTACACCAGACTCCCAGTCACCAGTGCCAAAAAGGCCTGACAGGTTTTACAAGGTACCTAAGAATTCAACATTTCTGTAACTGAGGCAGATATGTTTTCTGTGTCAATAGGTAAACCTTTTAAATTACTGCCTGCTGCCAGTGCTCTTCCTTCAGATAAGGACAGCAAGACAGTGGACAGACTGGGGGGGGGGAAGGTTTAAATGTTCTCTACTTTGGCCTTCAGAGCTCTGAATTATCAGACTTGAATGAATACTTGGTCTGTCCTCAGCAATTTGAATAAAACACTGTCCTCCCCTGAGGCATCATCACTAAGTAGCAGGCCTCATCATTGGTGGCTCAGGCTTCCCAAGTAGCTGGACACAGCAATAAATGTAGCTGTCATGGCAGTGGAAGTCTGTTCCAGAGTAGCCGCTACATGCTCTGATCTGGAGGTACCCGTGATTAAGCTCTCCACCACTTCTGAAAGATATTAAGGTGTTTAGTCTAAATGCGAACAGTCTTTTTAGACAATTGCAGGGACAAGGTAAAATTATGAAAACTGTAGGTGATCTTTGTCACTTCTGTATCCAGATGCCAAAGGAATTGCCCTACAAAACCCATTTCTGTTGCTTGTAGGGAACCAGGGTCTTCTTGTAAGGCCAAGAAAATGCCTAGGAATCCATGACTACCCATAAGGGACTCTAGAGCTGCAAGACCCCCTTCCCCCACCCCTCTGTCCTCCCCTTTCTCTGTCCAAATGGCTGGTCTTATCTCTTAAAAAAAAAAAAAAAAAAAAAAAAAGCTCTTATTCACTTATTCACTTTAGACCTATGCGTGCTTTCTGTTACCTAGAAAGGGATACAGAATGACCTGTAAAGAAGTTCCCGTCTTCAATGACATCAGTCGTCCTCCACAAAATAGGAAGTAGTTGCTCAGTCCCATCTTTCAAATATTACTAGAGCAGGGCACAATAGAACCAGTACCCCCACAGTACATGGGGAGGAAAAGGGTTCTATTCCAGACTCCTAGGTCCAAGAAAAGGAGGAGACCAATCGTAGACCCCCCCCCAACACCTTCCTGTTTGTTCCATCTTTCAAGATGTTGTCCTCGCAAACTCTGCTCCCATTCATTCTTAAGCCTTCCTAGTTTCTTTGAAATTGAAGGATGCTTGACTTCACATTCCTGTTTACATAGCTTACAGGAAATGCTAGATATTTTCTACTGGCTCATCACACTCAGTTTTTTGATTCACCTTATGGTGAAGCCCCAAGAGGCTTCACCAAGTGCCTCGCCCCAATAAAAGCTTTAGTGCAAGACTTTGTGAATCCAGATATTTTCCTATATGGATGACCTGTTAATTCAGGCTCCTTCTCAGCAGTTACTGTTGACTCACCTCAACCTCATCAGGCCCTGGTTTCATGATCAGCCTGAAAAAGTCTGCAATGAAACCAGTTCAAGATCTAGTTTTCTTGGGATGCAGGCTAAACACTAAGTTCATGCAAGCATTCCTGCCCTCAAAGTGCAGAGCGTCACCAGTTACTTCCTTTTTCTCCTCCTACTTTAGTCTTGTACTGCAAGGGAGAAACTCTAATAATTGGGATTCATGACAGCAAACATCCCCATGATCCCATCTACCCAACTCCACATGAGGAAGATCCAGTGGTACCTGAAATCCACCTGGTCCCAACATTCTTACCCCTTGGACACACAGGTTCCTTTCCTGTCTTGTCTAAGAAAGGAAATGTTATGGTATCACAGGTAAAACTAAATCAGTTTTTTCTTTCAAGATGTAGGCACCACTGCAGGAGTTGCACACAGATGTGTCAAATGATGCATGGAGAGCATGGATGGGAAAACAAAGTTTAGGGGCAGTCGCTTGCAAATCTAAGACCAGAGCACATCAGTCTGAAGGAGATAAGGGCAACTTGTACAGGCCGTGCAGATTTTCTACCTTTTTGGAAATAAGGTCCATTAAATGCATTCACTGACAGAACAATGTTCATGTGATACATTAACAAATGGGGGGAGGGGGACCAGATCTTACCAACTGTGCATACTTTGTCTTTTGGTATAGGAAAAGGCTACAGAAGCAAGCCACTCCCTCCAGGTGGTTTTCTTTCCTTCACATGGCAATGTCCTGGCAGATTTTCTAAGCAGATTGAGGGAAGATCCCCATGAATGGATGCTGAACAGGAAGATGTGCCTCGATATAGTCCACAAGTAGAGGGTGCCACAGATAGATCTTTTGTTTCCAGCCACAACAAACAACTTGCACACTGTTACACTAGGACCTCCTGTCCTCAAGCTTTAAAAATAGATGCAATGTCCTTCCCTTAGACAGAGAGGTTTTTATATGCCTTCTCATCACTTTCCCTGTTTTCTAAGGTTTTAAGATCCAAAAAGAATGCTCAAAGATTTTACTGGTGACTTCCTGTTGGCCAGGGCAGCACTGGTTCCCCCTTCTCCTCCACTAAACCAAGGGCCATCACCAGAAGCTTCACCCTACAGTGGACTTGCTCACACAGCATAAGGACTCACTACTTCATCTCAATGTGTCATCCTCAGCCTGGCAATATGGATAAGATTGTGGTCCCTTTTAGACACCAGTTTTCTGAGGATGTGTTTAAGGTGCACCATGTGGCAAGAAGATCTTACTAGCAAAATGGAAAAGATTCGCAATATGGTGTCTCCCTACATTAAGACCCACTTCAGGTTAATATCCCTATGTTCCTCTCTTATTTAACGCAATACAAGGTTGCAGGGAACCAGATTATTGCCGCACACAATGGGCCCAGTGCATAGAATTCATCCTGAATGGGACATCACAAAATGCACATGCACATCTACAGACAATTTTAAGGATCGCCAATTCACCTACAGCATGTTTCAGGAGTTTAGAAGAAAACCTAAGTTCCCAGCAAAAACTCAAGCAGACAAACATGAAGTAGAGACTACACACTTAAGGCATCCCAACTGAGAAATGAAAAGGAGAACAAAGTGCAGTGAGGCAGCAAATCTAATAGTTGTGCCATATTACATTAGTTTTGCAGACTCTGTGGATTCAGAAGGTCAGAAGTAACCGGGTAATATGCTTGCTCTCCCTTTCTGTTGTGAGAACAGGTAGAATAAACCTTATTTGTGTGAGCTGTTCAATTGGGCCTGGCACGTTCCTGTATTAAGGCTAACCATTCAGCCATATATACATGCCTACCTCTGGACCCACCATTTTTGACTAGACTAGAGGTAAAATGGTACTTGGACTGTGTACTCCCAACTAAAACTTTAAAAGAAATCTAACCCTTCTACTTAAGATCTCACTAATTCTCCATCCCTTCAAATCAGCAGTGTATGCCTCTCTTAAATTCTGTACTTGGAAAACTATTCTGATAGTGCTCACCTCTACGAGACTGTTTTCCAAGCTTCAGGCCCTTATGGCAAATCCTGTCTTCCTTGTTTTTCATAAGGGCAGGTGTGTCTTTAAGGGCCAAGCTCTCCTTCATGCCAGGAGTACTGTATGAACTCTTCCTCAATCAGGCCATAAACTTTCCTACTTTCCTCCCTAACCCTCAAAGGAAAGAGGAAAGAATTGTGCATTCCTGGGATGTGCATAGACTGTGCTCAGATTCTACATGGATAAGACCAAGGAAATGTACACATCTGATTAATTGTTTCTCTTTTCAAGACTCCAAATTGGGTATCCCAGTTTCAAAGCAGACTTTTGTAACTGGGTTTCTTACCCCATTTCTTTTTGCTACACTTTACATGACAGATCCTTACCCCCTCCAGCAAATGTGCATTCTGCTAGAGGAGTGCACTTTTCCTGATGCCTTTTACAAGGAAATTGACCCTAGAACAATTTCAGAGGCAGCTACTTGATCTTCTGTACATCCTTTTACCAAACATTACTGAGTGGATGCCTTTTTAGAACCAGAGCTGCTTTTGATAGTTTAGTCCTCTCTGGATTACTAGACAGTTCTGTCTGCCTTCCATTCACCCATCACACCTCTTAAGCTTTGGATATTGCCCATCTGTTTGGAATACTGCAACAGTAATCTAAGGAAGGACACAATTCAGTTGTGTAAGAACTTACCATAACAGTAGATATCTTACTGTTTACTGTTGCAGTATTGCTTTCTTCCTTCCCCTTTCCTGATTCTTTTTCTTCCCTTTTTCCTCGTGGACTAAGGGGTATCACTGTCTTTTTTTTTTTTTTTTTCCCTCTCCACGCTTAGCTGCAGGTTTACTTTGCATCTCCAGCCTCTTCAGACGTACAGGCTTGGAGATGGTCTGAGGATTTTTGCTGATGCATCCACTTGTGTACCCTTCTGTCCAAGGGCTTGGGTCATATGTCAGATGTATGTCTCTAGGAAGGTTATGGCTTTGTTAGCATGGCTGCACATCCAGGTAGTTTGGCAAGACTACCCATCTATTTGGAATACTGCAACACTTACCAGTAGGATGTCTGCTCTTGTGTTAACTTCTTACACAACTGTACTTAAACCATGCTCAGATAAAGGTGAGCTCTGTTAGAAAGAAGAATGAAATAACGCAATTGCAGTGTATTTGAAGTAAAATGCTAACCCTGTATATTATAGTTTTAACATGATCTTTCTGTGTGAATGACAGTTTATAATAAATGGGTTTTTTTTCAGCCCATTAAGTCCTAATACTCCAAATTCACCAACCACTCCTGGATCTCCTGTCAGTCCTGGCATTCCTGGCTTAACTCCAACTAAACACACTTGCCGTGGGCATCATCTGCACACTGTTGGTGGAGTTATTGAAAAGGATGTTTGCACACGCTGTTCCCACAAAAGATGGCCGTTGATGAGACAAAATAGCAAGACTAAGGAAGTAAGAAAGAGCCGTCCTGGAGAAACTACAGTGCTGTCTGTAGGAAGGTAAGAAAAATGTAGTGTGTGCTAGTGTGTGCTAATGTGTGCTAGTGTGTTTGTAATAACTCTGTATAGCCTTGTGTGTTAAATCCTAGTGGATGACTTTTTTTCTAGTCTTGTAGATTTTTTTATTTTCACTTGTACTCGTACAGGTTTTGCACAAAATTAACTTTGTACCATAGCTGTTAAGATGAACACACAAAAAAGTAAATATCCCTGTTGCTTTACTGAAATTGTTGCAGTGCTGTTTTCTAAAAGTAGTGTCAGATCTTAGTTTGTATAGTCTTTGCCTGTTATATGCAATTGTTTCTTTTAAACAGGAAGCATGTTTATTAAATTATTACTTATGACCTAGGTAACCATACATTCAAATGAAAACAAACCATATCGATATAATTTAGTTGCAAACATTATACATCACTTATCTATTCAGGCATTCAGTCAAACATTGCATAGCTCATTCAAATCCTGACTTCCTTTAAACCTTATTCTTCCTCCAAAATGTTATTCTGCATGTATTGTTCCCACAGTTACCATTTTGTCTAATTTGTTCCTACCCTTTTCAAAAGATCCCACTTCCAGTTGTTTTCTGTCATTATATTCATTACAAAACAAAAAAAGCCAGCATCCAACATCTCTTGTGGCCTGTTGCAAAACACTTTTATTCCATGACCAAAAGGTCAACAATTAACCAGTATGGTTATACCGGTTTCGGCAAAAGCCTTCTTCATTAACCAAACTTGAAAAATTGATGGCATTCATATCTCCTTTATATATGGTGTCTGATGACGCCCTCTAGTGCACATGAAAAATACTACCATATTAATAATAGTATGAATAATGTAAATATAAGCAGTTATTTTCATGTTGCAAACATGATTAACCAAAACAAAGAACATTTTATATCTGTGTAAATATTCAATTTTTTGGGAAATAATTTAAAATTGGTCATTCACCCCGGGTGGAAATGGGACCCCCAATTTGATAATCCACCTTTTCTCTTTATTTGTTAACATTTCATCTAATGTGTGAGCCTCTTGTCTATACGGTTGCTGAACCAGATGAGTGCCTTTTGGCCCAATGGTCCGAGGCACAACAACAGGTCTCTATGACCTTTGTGGATATATTAACTAGTTATGAAAGGAGTTTTCAACGCTTCCATGTTATAAAAATTGTACTGATAAACTTGGCAAGGATTTATTAGAATTGGACTCTGTTCTAAAAGAAAGAAAAGTTAAGAAATTCACTCGTGATGTTGGGGATTATGACAGAGGTAAACCCTTTGAGGTGCGTCCTAGGGTTAAATTTGTTACAGCTGTTCAAACCCCCAAAAAATCAAGAGCCTCACGGCCTAAGTCTATATTGAAGAAAAGGAATAGGGAGTCTGCTACATCTGGTGAAGATACATCATCTAACACAGATTGGGAGGATGGCCACACCAGAGTCTCGCCTGTTCCCAAGAGGAACAATTTGGAGCAGAGTTTGGTAGGGGGAATCCCTTTACGCATAAATCTGAGACGAGGGGGTAGGAAGCATAAAAAACACTATGGGTCTTGGGGGGATTCTTCAAAATATGACCAAAATTTAGACACTAAAGTGAACAATTTGCGTAATATATCTTCTGTTAAATTGAATGAGCAACAACTTGAGGTGCTAAATAAAGGTTTAAGCTTTGTGCCAGGTTACTTTGTTCAAGAGTATCATTTTGCACATGATATTGTGAATTTTTGTCGTAACCTTAATTTAAAATCATTTTTTTTCACAATTCTGAGGGGAGTAAGGTTTGTTCTTCTGAACTTAGAAATATTTGCTTCAGGTCTTCATCATTGAAGTCACCTATGTTACCCATTGTACAAATGTTTCAGAATGAAGTTCTTAAGGATTTACATTTGCATTTGAACGAACAAGATATGATGAAGGATAATCTGGATAAACAGCAAAGATTGTGTTAAATCTTGTTAATAATAAGGAAATTGTTATCTTGTCTGCGGACAAGGGTGGAGCAGCGGTGGTTCAAAATTTGGTAGACTATGAAGCAGAGGGTGAGTGTCAATTATATAATAAATCTCATAATAAATCTCATTATCAGGAAATGGTCGTTGATCCAACTAACAAGTTCAAACAGGATATTGATCACTTCCTAAATTGAGCAGAAGATGAGGGTATCGTCACCAAGGATGTTTGTTTTCATCTTAAGGTTGACCATCCCAAAAAACAGTATATTTTTTGCCCAAGATCCATAAGGATTCCTATAGACCGCCCGGTCGACCGATTGTTTTAGGCAGAGGCTTTTTGACTGAGCCTTTGTCAGAATTTCTTACTTTATATTTGAAACCATTATTACCATTGACACGGTCTAGAATACAGGACACGACTCAGTTTCTCTTCATTATATCCGATATGCAGTTGGAGCCCGACTGGCTCCTATGTACTTTAGAAGTCACCTCCTTGTATACGAATATCCCCCATTGGGCAGGACTTATGGCCTTGCAATATTGGTTAGATTGAGCTAATATGTATAAACCAGGCTTTAATACTCTCCTAATTTGCATGGCAGAATTGGTCCTGACCCATAATATTTTTTATTTCAAAGATAGGTGTTTTTGGCAACTTCAAAGTACTGCTATGGGGGCTTCTTTTGTCCCCATTTATGCAGACCTATTTATGGCGTATGTGGAGGAACAATTGATTTATGACACTAGTCATAATATATACATATAAATGAAATGGATATTTGGAGGAGGTATCTTGATGACTGTTGGTTGGTGTGGAGAGCAGATGAGGAATTCCTTTTGGAATTTTTGGAATATTTGAATTGCAATATGTGGGGTGTTGAATTCAAGTTGTCCTATTCCAGGTCAGATATCACTTTTTTGGATGTGTCAGTTAGAACAGACTTGGACACTTTGGAGAGTGAAGTATTTAGGAAGTTTACACAATTCAACACCCTACTACATGCTACAAGCTTCCACCCACAACATGTCATCAAGAATATCCCGAAATCACAATTTCTCTGGATTAAGAGAATTTGTTCAAATTGTTCCACGTACGACCATCACCAACGAGATTTAACATTTAGGTTTAAGAACAGGGGATACCAAGTGGGTGACATCGCTAGGGTCAGTCGGTTTGCCAATCAACAGGATAGATAGCAGTTGTCCTATCAGGTTCGGGATACTGAAAAAACACAGGTACTTGGATTAATTGCAATCTATTGGAGAAACTCCAATAGTTTTATGAACATTATTCATAGACCTTGGCATCTATTAAGATCAGATGACAAAACAATTATATTGGAGATCAGTGTTCCTTTTCTTTTCGGAAGGGGTGGTCTTTAGGATCCTTATTTAGCCATTACAAAAGGGTTTATGACAAAGGTTTGAGTTCAACTAAACAAATGACAATCACTGGTCAATTGATATCAGGCTGCTGTGCATGTGGCCACTATATTTACTGTCTCCAAGAGTGTTAAAGTCAAACAGTTTCACTTCCCATAACTCTCCACATGTATATAATGTCTTATTTTCTGCTAATTGTAGTACTACTTGTGTTATTTATTTAGCCCAATGTAGTTGTCGGGCATTTTGTGGGACAAATGTCCCGACCCTTTAAAATAAGGGTTGGGGAAACATCTAAGTGACATTAAAAACAAGAAAGATTTGAGCTCCTTATTAAACATAAGCTGAAACATCCAACGGGGTCTTTTAGTTTTATGGTTATTGACCATATTAGGTTTAGGAATAAAGAGGCTCATACATTACATGAAATGTTAACAAATAAAGAGAAAATGTGGATTATCAAATTGGGGGCCCTATTTCCACCCGGGTTGAATGACTGACTAATTTTAAATTGTTTCACAAAAATTGTATATTTACACAGATATAAAGTGTTCTTTGTGTTGCTTAGTTAATCGTGTTTGCAACATGAAAATAACTGCTTATATTTACATTATTCATACTATTATTAATATGGTAGTGTTTTTCATGTGCACTAGAGGGCGTCATCAGACAACATATATAAAGGAGATATTAATGCCATGTATTTTTTTTCACTTTTTCAAGTTTGGTTGCTGAAGAAGGCTTTTGCCGAAACCGGTATAACCATACTGGTTAATTGTTGACCTTTTGGTCATGGAATAAAAGTGTTTTGCAATAGGCCACAGGAGATATTGGGTGCTGGCTTTCTTCTTTTTTTGTTTTGTTGGATATTCATAGCCGTGCACAAGCCATTCATGCAGGTACCTTTTCGCTGGTTACTATATTCGCTACTTCTAGTACAGTTTATTTAGACTTTCACTTCCTTTTTCTAATAATTGCTTTTTGGCAGCCACAGTAATTAGACTCAACAAGGCCTTACTTATGTCTAGGCAATTCCAATTCTGTATCATAGCTCAAAAAATAATTTCCTTAGTTATACCATTTTGCTCACTCAGTATTTTCAATAGAATAGTCTACAGGGAATTTGTAGAGACTTCCAACTCATTATGTTCCCAAAAATATGTTCCCAGTTACCTCTTTCTTCTCCATCACACCAACTTTTGTTCTCTACCTGATGAAATTTATTTGGAATCTACTTGGGATATAAGATACCTATTTAAACATTTCCAAGCAAAGATCCTAAATCTTCCAGACTGTTACATATTTGAGAGACATAGATATACCCGCCCCCGTGTTTCTTTGTAAATTACTTATTCAGTCTCACTTCCAGTCCTTTAACATTGTCTGATTCTTATAATTATCATGCAGTATTTTAAATGCTGTACTAATTATCCCTTTTTAACAAACCCTACCCCAGGGGTCTCTAGGTCTATATCAGCATTTCGAAAATTTAATAGTTCAAATCACTAAATCTCAAACTATTAAATTTTTGAATACCTATTTATATATATATATATATATATATATATATCTATATATATATAGATATAGATATATATATATATATATAGATATATATCTATAGATATATATATATATATCTATATATATATAGATATATATCTATAGATATATAGATATATATCTATAGATATATAGATATATATATATAGATATATAGATATATATATATATAGATATATAGATATATATATATATATATATATATATATATATATATATATATATATATATAGATATATATATATATATAGATATATATATATATATATATATACGGAGATTTCCGTTTACCCATTCGATGTTGTGCACTTTCGGCATTCTCGAGGCGACAATATTGTATTCGATATTGTCAGCATTCGAGATACTGATACAGACCCCTACCCGGTGCTAGTCCTTTGCTTAGGATCCCCCTATTTTTTTTTCTATTTGCCTATACTCCGATAGCTATCCTTGATAGGGAAGGCAATCTCTAACCTGCAGTCCAAATAAATTCTTTGCCTCTTCCTAATCTATTGCCTTTTCCCTCTAATTATTTGCTCCCAATACCTTGGTCTTTTACCAGTTTTCTCCAATAAATTCCAGGCCCCTCTTGCCTTTTGTCCGTATCCCTAATTGCAGTCATCCCTTTCAGCATTTCCTTGCTCCATTCCCATATTGGCTTAGTTCTTGGAATACTTTCTGCTGCTTTATGAATATAATATTCTGTATGGTTATTCACCTTATGGATCGAAATCCCAGTCTCCTCTTGTTTTTTGAGTTTGAGAAATTTTGTAAAGCCCTATTCAATACGCAAATGATGCAATTACCACACCTCTGGGAAATGGAAAACAGTAATTCAAACTAAAGAAGTAAACAAATAAAAATAAAAACACGGATAAATTAGGATAAACATGCAGAAGTTCTATTAGGAAAACTTGCATATTACAGTATGCAATACAATAATCACTAAGGTACCAATATAATTAATAATGATTAGATATATTTATCTAATCATAATTGCACTTTCTAGCTATTCTCATTGATGATCATATTGTCTTGCTCTAGCACCATGTTGTTCATCACAGCAGAGCAGTAAAGACAGAACTGGAACAAACTAAACAAAAGGTAAAACAGAGCTTCCAATTTCTTATTTTTTTGTATTATGGATATTAAGATACAAGCAGTTAAAATGTTTAGTCTTTTTAATTTTATACACAAGTCCTAGGTGTATCTCGTACTATTTCTGATGTACAATTATCTATCTTCAAGATGTGCCAATTCTTATCTAGAGTCTCTCTAATGGCCTTACTATGCGTAGAATGCGTCATACAAAATGCCATTGGTGTATCTTTTGTCTTCGTATTCATTTTTTTTGTTTGTGTTTGCGGTGTAGAAAGAATAAGGTCTACCATTGCTGCTTCTTAACATCCTAGCCTTAGATCATGCTTGATGTTCATCGTGCATACAGTTGCAGTCATAACAGATGGGTTGTCCTGCCATCAGGCGGGTCCTCGGTCGGCCGAATTCCAAAGTCTAGGTCTGGTGTCGGTTGTCGTCGCTTCTTCCCTGACGTCAGTGCGGCAGGGGTATAAAAGAACCAGCCAACGCCATTTTCTTCAGTCTTTCTTGCCGCACGGTGCCCGAAGCAGAAGCAGTTTGCAAGTGACGGTCGGCCAGCTCCTGAGATTTACGAAAAATATTTCAGCTGAAGTCTTCTTGAAAGCTAAGTACCCCGTTGGGGAAACTTTTCTTGCCTCAGACCAATGTCGGACAAAGTTAATAATTGCATTTCATGTGGGAAGCAAATACCGCATAAGGATTTCCATTCCTTCTGCATTCCTTGCTTAGGCCCAGACCACGACATCTCGGCCTGTTGTTTTTGTGCTAGATTCAACAAACGCACTATTAAGCGTCGGGCGGAGTTCACCCAACACTATTTTGGTAAAAAGTTTAATTACATTATGTCATCGGATACTCCGACTCCAGTTTTGAGTAAGACGCAAAGATGAGGACCGACATACGAGGTCCGCGACTTCTACCGACACCACGCTAAAGCCGGCTTCAGGTGCTCCGGTTCTCAGCGAGGCGCCTACGCAGCCCCTGAGTACCGATGACGCTTTTTTAGTGGTGTCTTCTGTGCCCGAGGTCACAGGCTCCTCGGCCCCTACTCTGACTACAGATACCGATGCCACTCTTGGCGGGGAAACTCAGAGTTTAGACAGGCCTGCCACCTCTCCAGGTGTCTTGAGGCCTTCCTCTTTTTTCCATTAAGGCTTTCACAAAATCGAAAGCAGCCATGAAAACTAAAAGACAAGCTCCACAGAGCACCTCTCAGGGCCCCATGCCTAAAAAACAGATGCTCAAAATGGCTGAGGATTTGATTACTCTTATCAGGGGTTCTCAACACCCCTCGGACAAAAGGCCCAGATTGGAGGAAGACTACCCTTCCTCAGACCAAGCCTCTATTACCTCAGAACATTCTGAGGAACAGGAATATTCATATTCCCCTTTTGAAGATTCTGATGCTGAGGAGTCCATTCCCTCGGTACCCCCCCCCCCCAAGGACTATTCTTTTGGGGAAACCTTACATACTTTGAGGGAACACTTTCACTGGGAAGGTCAAGATTACTCAGATTCCAAGAAAAGACTCGGGGATTTTCTCTTGCTTCCTCAGCACAGGCCTCTGGCTATCCCTCCTGTCTTGGATATATTAGATGATGTGTATACAGAAGCCAGCCTCAACCCAGATTCTATACCTCCAGCTCCTGTTAAACCTGACCGGTATTACCGGGTTCCTGATTCACACCAATTCCTATACAAAAGCCATGCTGCTGACCCAGAAACTATTTCACAGTGTCCCAAGGGAATTAAGGCCTCTACTGCCAAAAATCCATTACCTTCAGAGAGAGATTCCAGAGCTTTAGAAAGGTGGGGGAAAAAGGTATACACCTCGGCCACTTTAACCATGAGGGCATTAAACTGTCAGTTCCATATGTTACAGTATCAACAGTTTGTTATCTCAGTTGAAAAGCAAAATGACACAACCTGAGCAGACATGTAAAGGAGTTGCAGGATTTGTTGCATAGTGCAGAGCAAGTGGGCAAACATACCTTGCAGTGTGGTTTTGATGCTTTAGAGGCCTCATGTAGAGCTGCTGTTACAGGATCAGTCATACGTAGACATGCCTGGCTCAAAGAGCAAACCTTACCAGATCATGTCAAAGCTAAATTACTAGATGCACCTCTTCAAAAAGATGTATTGTTTGGTGTTAAAGCTGAGGAGGTACTAAAGAAAATGGAGGAAAAGGCAAAATCAATGCAAATAGTGAAAGATTTCCTACAGGTACAACCTCCACGTTTCAGCAGAAACTGGCCTTCAAAAAATTGGTCCTTTCCAGCCACGGATAGACCTCAAAGAGGTAGATACAGGCGCCCGAGGGGTAGAGGTCAGTCTCAAGGATCATTTAGTGCCAGACAATGGCAAGCACCTACACCAAGAGGTAGAGAGGATAGATCACAGCCATTCAGAAAGCAGACACAATGACTTTCCCCTCTGCATGCCAAGCAAAGCTTTAATGGCAGCACCTTTAGGCGGAAAACTGGCTTTATTTTCAAAAAATTGGCATATTGTGACAAAAGACAAATGGATTTTGGACATTATATACAGAGGCCACAGATTCCACTTTCACACCCTTCCAAAAATGAGAGGCATGCCAAACCTGCCACAAAATCAAAGGGCAGAGGCACAAAAACTAATTTCAGCTCTCATGGACATGAAAGCTATTCAAGAGGTACCTACAAAAGAACAGGGTCAAGGTTTTTATTCCAGACTATTCCTGGTACCAAGGAAGGACAAAGATTGGAGACCTATTCTGGACCTATCCATCCTAAACACACATATTTACTCGTACCAAAATTCAAGATGCTCACATTACAGCAGCTTCTTCCCATGCTGGGCAAGGAGTCTTGGCTGGTAACATTGGACCTCAAGGAGGCATACCTGCATGTCCGTATCAGACAAGATTGCAGAAGTTACCTCAGATTTCTTGCAGGTTCAACCCATTATCAATTCTCTGCATTGCCCTTTGGCTTATCTACTGCGCCCAGAGTATTCACGAAATGCCTGGCATCAGTAATTGCCTTCTGCAGACTTCAAGGGATACAAATATACCCATATCTGGACGACTGCCTGATCCAAGTGGACAGCAAGCACATACTTCTGAAACACCTGGCATTTATAATACAGTTGTTGAACTTTCTGGGATACACAGTCAACAAAAAGAAATCAAAACGAATACCCTCTCAAACAATAATTTTCCTGGGTGCCAGCTTGAATACAAACACCCAGATGGCCTACCTCACGCCAGAGAAGCAAGGGCAACTATCTCAATACTTCAGAAAAATGGCAATCTTCACCAGGCTGACTGCAAGGAAAATCCTGCAGGCTCTGGGATTCATGGCTTCTTGCATACTGCTGCTCCCATGTGCAAAGCTGCATATGAGGAAACTTCAGTGGTACCTAAAAAACTTATGGTCTCAACACAGCCACAGTTTGGAAACAATTATACCACTCATTCCATGTCTTCAAAAAGAATTTCTGTGGTGGGCGCAAGCATGCCAAAGGAACACAGGTCTCCCCTTCTGCATGCTTCAAGCAAATCAAATCATCACAACAGACGCCTCTGACTATGCCTGGGGGGCGCACATGTCAGATCAGTGCATTCAGGGCAAATGGTCCCAAAAGGAAAAGCACCTACACATCAATCAAAAGGAAATGCTAGCAGTACAAAATGCTATTATGGCCTTCAAAGACCTACTGCATCCAGGCCAGCTATTGATAAGGACAGACAACACCACAGTGATGTGGTACATAAACAAACAGGCAGGAACTCATTCATACCCCCTGTGCAGACTAGCCATGTCCCTTTGGAACACGGCTCTGGAATTACAAATCCAACTTCAAGCACAATTCCTGCCAGGGAAGGAAAACACGCTGGCAGACAACCTAAGCAGAAATATGACAGATCCTCACGAATGGAAGTTGCATCCTCAAGTTTTCGCAAAGATAATTCAGGCATGGGGATGGCCAGACATAGATCTCTTTGCTACCTACAAAAATTACCAACTGAAAATATTTTGCTCAAGGACCTACCATCCACAGGCCTGGAAAGTGGGCGCACTTTCCTTCAATTGGACAACACTGACAGTCTATGCCTTTCCACCTCTTCCTCTGCTGCCCAAAGTTCTATTAAAAGCCAGAGCAGAGAGGCCAAAAATGATTCTCATTGCTCCAGACTGGCCAAGACAACACTGTTATCCACTCCTGAAGAGCCTGACACATTCCCCACCATGGACCCTGCCTCTAGTGCCTCTTCTGTTGACCCAGCACAGTTTCAAAACTCTTCACAGTCAACTGAAAACCCTCAATCTAGCCGCATGGAGGATTCCTTGATTTCCCAACACTCTCCTCTCCCAGGAGGTGCAGGATATCATCTTGGAGGCCAGAAGACCTTCTACTAGAAAAGCCTACTCCGCCAAATGGAAACGGTTTTGTGCCTGGAATCAGAAAAAGGGCCAGAATCCTTGGGTACTAAATTTACCTCAAATATTACAGTACCTAGCGGAGATGTTAAACAGTGGACTTTCCTTCTCCTCCAAGATCCATGCTTCAGCTATTTCTGCACAATACAATACTGATCCTCCTTTATTCTCTCATCCTCTCTTAAGACAGTTCCTCAGAGGGGCTAAGAATATAAAACCCCCAAGGAAACCACCAGTATCTGCTTGGGACCTCAACTTCATTTTAGAAAAACTGACCCTGCCTCCATTTGAGCCAGCTGCTTCAACAGAACTGCAATATTTGTCATGGAAAACAGCCTTCCTTCTGGTTCTGGCTATCACCTCAGCACGCAGGGTTTCGGAACTACAAGCCCTCATGGCTGTGCAACCTTTCATCATTTTCCATCAGGACAGAGTTTCCTTATGAACCAACCCTTCCTTTATGCCAAAGGTAGTATCCAGTGTAGCCTTGAATCAGACTATCCACTTACCTACCTTTTATCCTAACCCACAAAACAAAGGAGAAAGACTACTACATTCCTTGGACATTCACAGACAACTTTGTTATTATTTGGACAGAACAAAGCCATTCAGAAAATCAGAGCAACTCTTTATGTCCTATGCTACAGGTGCTCAAGGAAAGGCGATTTCCAAACAGACAATCTCAAAATGGATAGCCCACTGCATACGTTTTTGTTACTCATTTTCATGGAAAAACTGTACCTACAAGCATCAGATCTCACTCCACAAGGGCCACAGCTACCTCTGCAGCTTTCCTCAGGGGGGTTCCTACCAAGGATATTTTGGAAGCAGCTACTTGGGAGTTCTGTGCACACTTTCTCCAAACACTATCACCTTCCACTATACTCTAAATCTAGAGCGGGCTTTGCCACAAAAGTCTTGCAGGGCATCCTTGCTCCTCCTAGTTCCACTTAGTGCCTGCCACCCCTTTTTAGCTTTGGGATTCTACCCATCTGTTATGACTGCAGCTGTATGCACGATGAACATAGTACAGTTTTGTACCTACCATAAATGCAGATGTTCGAGTGCTAATACAGCTGCAGTCCAGGTTTCCTTCCCTCCATCCCCACTTGGGACAGGCCTTATGACAAACACCTCCTCATACAACCTGATTGGGGTATTCTTTTATGGTGTATTTGCTGGCACACTACTCTTTTTTGATTATATTGCATTGCATTATTACATAAGTTTATGTTTTGCCTTCCTTCTGGGGGCACCTGACATCTGGGGCAAGAAAAACTGAAGAAAATGGCGTCGGCTGGTTCTTTTTTACCCCTGCCGCACTGACGTCAGGAAAGAAGCGATGACAACCGACGCCGGACCTAGACTTTGGAATTCGGCCGACCGAGGACCCGCCTGATGGCAGGACAACCCATCTGTTATGACTGCAGCTGTATTAGCACTCTAACATCTACATTTATGGTAGGTACAAAACTGTACTTTCTATCTCTGAATCCTTCACTTAAGGTGTCTAAACTAACTTCAATGTCTATATCCCTAGCATGTAACCTAGAACTTCTAAGGGCCTGATTGTGTTACATTTCTAAAAATATGTGGAGGATGCATGCTCGTATGATGTGGAAGGGGTCATATGAAGAATTGAACTTTATTGAATATCTAAATAACAGTAGTGGCTTTTTAAAGTTTGCAGCTAAAAGCTCTAGAGATAATATATCCTTTTTAGATATTAGGATAAGTTCCATACTAAAATATATAGGAAAGAATGTTTTCGTAATAGTCATGTACATCGTACGAGCATTCATCCACCACATATTTTTAGAAATGTAGTACACAATCAGGCCCTTAGAAGTTCTAGGCATTCCTGCCTGTCCTAAAGGCCCTGCCTCTTACTGCCTTTTTCTAATCTTTTTCTTTCTCTGGAGTCAGTCACACCCAGTGACTTTTTCAGGGCCCTCAGGTTCATGGCCTCCACCATTCCCATATTTCCTCTCTCCAGGCTCCATATGAGAAAGCTACAATGGTAACTCAAGTCAGTTTAGCTTTAAGATTGCCACCACTTGGACTTCCCAGTCTCCTTCCTCCCTTATCTCATGCTTGAGATTCAGTGATGGATTCCTCGACTCATTCTCAGCCTGGGACTGTTTCCAAACTCCAACCCCAACTCAAGAGCTCTTTACAGATGCCTCAGACAGGGGGTTGGGGGGGGGGCTCCTCATGCTCTCTCAAGGACCAGGGTTTCTAGCCTCTGCATCAGATGTCAGATCATATCAACAAAAAGAAGATGAGGGCTCTGCTCTAGCTCTTCAAGCTTTTCATTCCCTATTACATCTTGGGCCCCTCAAAATTTTTCCACACAGCACCACCGTGATAATAGTACAGTGGACATAAAAAGGTTACACACCCATGTTAAAATGCCAGGTTTTTGTGATATAAAAAAATAAGACCACAATAAATCATTTTAAAACTTTTCCCACCTTTAATGTGACCTAAGACCTGTACAATTCAATTGAAAAACAAGCAAATCTGTTGGGGGGGGGGGGGGTATAAAAAGTAAAAAAACATACAATATGCTGGTTGTGTAAGTGTACACACCCTTCAACTAATACTTTGTTGAAGTACATTTTGATTTAATTACAGCATGCAGTCGTATTGGGTACACACCTGCCATCAATTAGAGACTCTGATTAACCCCAAATAAAGTTCAGCTGTCCTACTGGGATTTTCCTGACATTTACTCAGTTGCCTGCTATATCAGTTAGGAGAAGGGTACAAAAAATTTCCACAGCACTGGCTATTCCTTTGAACACAGTGAAGACTGTCGTCAAAAAGTGGAGAAAATATGGGACAACAGTGACGTTGCAAACTGGACATTCCTCCAAAATTGATGAAAAGACTAGATGAAAACTGGTCAGGGAGACTGCCAAGAGACCTACAGCAACACTGAATGAGCTGTGGGAATTTCTGGCAAGTACTGGTTGTGTACTACATGTGACAATCCCCTGTATTCTCCACATGTCTGGACTATGGGATAGGGCTGCAAGACGGAAGCCTTTTCTTACACAAAAAAACATCCAGGCCCAGCTAAAATTTGCAAAACAATACATCCGGTCTCCCAAAAGCATGTGGGAAAATTTTTTATGGTCTGATGAGACCAAGGTTGAAATTTTTTGGCCACAATTCCAAAATATGTTTGGCACAAAAACACTTCACATCACCAGAACAACAACATCCCCATGCTGAAGCATGGTGGTGGCAGTGTCATGCTTTTGGGTTGCTTTTCTTCAGCTTAAACTGGATCTTTAGTTAAGTTGGAGGGAATTATGAATCATTCCAAATTTGGCCCAAAACCTTCAGGTGTCTGCTAGAAAAGATGAAGAGGAATTTCATCTTTCAATACAACATTGACCCCAAGCATACATCCAAATCAACAAAAGAATGGCTTCATCAGAAGAAAATTTTAAGTTTTGGAATGGCCCAGCCAGAACCCAGACCTAAATCCAATAGAAAATCTGACTTTGTGATCTGAAGAGGGCTGTACACAAGAGATGCCCTCCAAATCTAAAAGATTTGGAGTGCTTTTGCAAGGAAGAGTGGGCAAATATTGCCAAGTCAAGATGTGCCATGCTGATAGACTCCTACCCAAGAAGACGGACTGCTGTAGTTAAATCAAAAGGTGCTTCAACAAAGCATTAGTGTAAGGGTGTGCGCACACAGCAAAGTATTAGTTTAAGGGTGTGCACAGTTGAGTAACCAGCGTATTGTACGTTTTTTTTTTATTTTTTATATATTTTTTCCCTAACAGATTTGTTTTTTTTTTCAATTGAATTGTACAGGTTATAGGTCATATTAAAGGTGGGAAAAGTTTTAAAATGATTTATTGTGGTCTTATTTTTTATCACAAAAACCTGGCATTTTAACAGGGGTGTGTAAAGTGTTTATATCCACTGTATGTCAACAAGCAAAAGGGGTGGTGTATAAGGTCTTATCTTTGCAGACTAACTCTTTGTTTTGGGTCTAGTTGTCCAATGTTAAGTGACTCTTCAGGCAGTTTACATTCCCTTGGAGCACAACCTAGTGTCATACTCCTTCGAGCAGGTCCAGCACGCAAGCTCTCAAATGGATGCTTCAGAGATGTGTTCCCTTGCCCATTGAAGGGGTATTCCTTGGGTAGATCTTTTTGCCACCCCTCTGAACAGACAACTTCCTCTATTCTGTTAGAGTCCCAAGTCCTCTGCCTTAAAAAGTGCCCCCCCCCTCGCCTTCCTTGGAAGGGGATGTTTCTGTACTCTTTTCCTCCCCTTTCTCTGCTTCTGGTGGTCTTGTACAAGATCAAGCAAGACCCCCCAAAATCTTGCTAGTGACTCCCTTTTGACCCAGACAGCATTAATTCTCTCTCACTTGGCAAGGGGCGATCACCACAAGTTAACTCACTGGCTGGACCTTCTCACAAAAGACAAGGGGTCTCTTACCCATCCTCACTTGTCCATTCTTCAAGTGACGCTGTGGGTGATAGGGTTTTGATCACTTTTAGGCACCTGTTTTCTGAGGACATGTGTCTGGTCTTGCAGGAGACCAGGAAACCCACTACCAGAAAATGCTGTTTGTCCAAATGGAAAACATTTTTTGTCTGGTGCTTCTCTGGAAGCTAGGATCCCTTATCTATGCAGGCTCCTATGGTTCTCTCTTATTTGTGTGATCTGCTCTATGCTGGGTTAACATATTTTTCAGTTAAAGCTCATCTGTCAGCAATTTCTGCTCATCTGCCCTTGACGACTCCTCTGGCCACTCGATTTGAGGTCATGTAATTTATTAATGGTTTTCCTCATATCGGGGCTCTCAAGAAGCTGATTATGCCTTCCTGGGACCTCAATTTTGTTCTTGAAAAGTTGACTGTTTGCTTTTGAGCCTGCTGCTTCAGCTTCCTTACAACATTGTGCTTGGAAGACTGTTCTTTTATCCCTCAATTCAGCTAAAACTATGTCTGAGCTTCAAGATCTCATTGCTGCTGTTCCCTTTTTTGTTTTTCACAAGACAAGGTGCCTTTTTGTACTAATCTCTCTCTTCTACCCAAGGTGGTCAAGGAGTTGTCTTGTATTCAGTCAATTCACCCCCCCCCCCTTCTCCGCAGTCTGCTAGTGAGAAGGTTCTTCACACTTTGGATTTGCATAAACAGCTCTATTATTTGGATAAAAGTAAGGATATTCACAAATCTGAGAAGCTTTTTGTTTCCTTTCATCCCAGGTCTTTCGGTTTGGCTATTTCTGAGTAAACCATCTCTTCCTGGATTCCCAAGGCCATTTCTTTTTGTTGTTTTCATGGTAAATGTCTTTCCTTTACTGTCAAGGCTCATTCTGCCAGGACTCTTCCTCTGGTACTTTTTTCAGGGGGATGGATACCAATCTATCTTAGATGCTGCAACTTAGTGAAGGTATGAAGAGAAGACCAAGCATTACAAGTTTGATGTTCTTTCCAGGGCTAGAGGTGTTTTTGCCAGTACTATCCTGCATGGGTTTCTGGAGGGCTCTTCAGCTCTGTCCTCCTTCCAGGTTTCCTGTTGAGCTTTTGTACTATTCCTTCTGTTAGGAATACTGCAGCAGTGATATGGAAGGATATAGTATAGTTGTCTAAAATGTTAGCATAACAGTAGATGTTCTTCTCTTCACTGTTGCAGTATTTACTCCGTTCCTCCTGCCGCATCTGCTCTAACCTGGTCTCCTTGCCCTCCTGGCTGAGGAGTTCTTTTCCCTTTTCTCCTTCTGGATGTACTTTGCTCTTCCTTGTCCCCAGGGTTATTCTGTTCCTCCTGGGGCTTTTTCAGTTCTGAGTGTGAGCGTCTGTATTTCACCTTTGTGCCCAATGCATTATGCAGGGAGTGCACGTTGACGTACAGAGCCTCTAAGTACAAAAAACTTTTGTATACTGACTAGATGTTGGCCTATTCTTGGCAAGAGATCCCTTCTGTTAGGAATACTGCAACAGTGAAGACCAGGACGTCTACTGTTTATGGTAAGACTTTACTGAGCTGTACTTTATCAGCAGACATGTTTTACTTCTGATGAGTGTAAGGCAGTTAGCAGATTGTAAGGCATTTATCAGTGGACACTTTCTACATCTCATTGCAGTAGAATATCCTCTTTGTCTGCCCATCATTACTTGTAATTCAGTACCTAACCTTAACATTCACAGAAAAATGACCAGACCTCATCTTTAACAAGTTTCTAGTTTCAGGCTTCTCAGTCACTTGACACTGCAGGAAGTCTTCAATGTACAAGCCAAAAGTTCTCCCCTTTTTGTTGCGGTACCCACTTTCACTGGTAAATTGGGCATCCAGTTTGTGGTGGTAGAAGTGAATGAAGTCCGTAGGAAACTTTCCATATGATATGCCTCCTGTGCCATTTATGTCCATTATGACCTTGTAGAAGACAGGACTTTTATCCCTGCCTTCTGGATGAGCAGCTTCTTACAGTAATTAGTTATCTTTTCAGTATTATATCACCATCTTTGGACTTGAATTTCATGTTCGATAGGCTAACAGGTCATTTGTTCAAGCCAGCTGTTGAAGTTCATTTCTTATAAGATGATTTTACTGGGACCTTCACTTTAGCATACAGAATTTCATTTTTAGGACTTTTATATGTATTGTATGGAACTGCTTCTGGCCCATTGTTAGATTAGGCATAGTTTAGAACTGTACTACTTTTCTTGCTGAATTTGGTTTTGGAACTTGTCTAAAGCCAGCCCATTCATCTCCCTCTTTTCTTTACTGGGCAGAGAGATGGCAGTCATTTGGTACTTGGATGTGCACAGACAAATTAGGTTGTTCTTGAAACGTGTGCATAAATTCTGGGAAACGGAACATACTGGGATTCTCCTTGGCTCTAGTAAGAGAAAGACTGAGAGTGATGAATATGACTCCAAGTAGAGTGATAATTGCATTGTTTTTTTACCATGGGTGGTGAATTGGCAGTTGGAAAATGCTACTTTCAAAGACAGTTCCACTACAGTGTGGCAATTTTCACTGTTTCCTTCAAAAATGTCTCCTTCCTGGACACTTTTGCAGTGTTACGTGGTTGGACTAGACTCAAAGATTTAGGTCTCTCAGTACTTTTTGTGCTTCAAGACTTGGCATTCATAGTCTTTGTTTTTTAGGCATCTTCTGGTTCATCTTCTTACAAGCTGACTAAACAGCGAAACCAGACTGCCCCCACCTAACAGGTCACACAGATTTAGCCCTAGGAGAATCTACACTTGTTTGTTTATAAAAATGTTTGTTAATTAAGTTAACTGTAATCTGTACAATCATTCTGTTTCTTATCTCAGAAGAGACTTGTGTTCTCTTAGTTGAGCGGGATACACACAAGCACTAAAAGTAACTCCGCTAAGTTCACCCCTTACACTTTGTCATCTTTTCAAAATGATTTGATAAAGTTAGCAGTACAGTGTTTACAAGTCAATTTTGTTCCTTATTTAGGCATACAGGACATATGCACCCCCACCATACCTCACCTAAGGACATCAACCTAGTCACAACTCTTGGTGTTCCATCCACAGTAAGGGAGAGCGCCCCCCCCCCTTATCTTTTACAAATTTGAACCCGGTATTGATGGCCTTGCCCTAGCCACTGTGCTTTATTTAAAGTGCCGTGTTTTAACACTGAAGCATTTTGGCGGAGTAAAATAAAACTAGGATGAACCACATGGTCGCTGTAACAGCCTGGACTAAGCAGTCATTTTTTTCCTTAAAATCTTTGTTAACAAGGGCTCAGGGCTGAACACCCACTAAGACACAAATACAAACAGAGGGGCCCCCAGCAGTTGACATAAATATACTTTAGAATCTTGTATTATTCAGGATGACCTTCCACATTGCACTCCAGCATGTACACATGTGCAACATATAAAACCATCTTTAGTTTTTTACCTCTTCCATATAAAATATTCATAAATGTAAATAGGTTCATAGGTGTTTACTAGGATAACTACCACAAGGGCATTTTTAAATCTAGTCATGCATCCCAAATCTGACAACTTCCGATACCCTTGATAAGTGTAGGGATGGTTTGGAAGATGAAAAATTTCTGAGCAGGGGCCTGAGTGATGAACCATTACAGGTTACTTTAAGCCCATCCATAGCAGGAAGGCATCTTGGAACTAAAAGCGAAGTGAGGTACTTTAAATAAAACCACTCAGAATTACTCTAGTAAAAAGCCTGTACTGTTCAACCATGGAATCAATGTGTCTGACATAACTTTTCTATAGACTGCACTTCCCCTCACACCATTCCCCAGACAAAGTTGATATTAAAGATTTAAATTAAGCCACAGACTCTCTAGGCTTAGTTGAGAAAGACCATTGCATTTATATCTATCTGCACTTTGTTTTTCCAACCACAAATAGCCACTTCTGTACCCGGAAAGGCAGATCTGATGAACAATCAAAAGTGCTGCAGAATGACGACCAGTTCCAGCACATTGTAAACTATTCTAATATGGCTCATTCTTGAGTCTGTAGTAGTTCCACTAGTTATTCTTGCATTATAAGAATGTCAAGGACTAATAACTGGCTCAAGGTTTTCAATCTTTCCAAAGGAGAATGAATAAGATTTTGTTATATTTACTGTTCTAAGTGTAATTTCATTTTTTTTTTAAACCATGACAGATAAAAATGTGATGAGCTTCTCCCCCCATACCCCCACTCACTCCTGACCATACAACTGTCGAGGCTCCAAGGAGGGAACCTAGAAACTTCAATGTACTGACGCAAAGCACCGAACAGGTGAGAATCGTGGTATAATCCCACTGTCTGCTAGATGTGAATACTGGTAAGATGAGGTTTTGCCAGACATTCTGACCCTTCAAACATTGAAGCAATTACTAAAGAGATGGGGAAAAACAAGTTAAAAAAAATGTGCGTGGCTGCCACATGTGGTACTTCTGTAAGGAAGTATGAAGGTGCTTATACTGTACTGTACAGTTTGCTTTTCTTAGCACTTCCTTAGAGGTTTCACTTCTACTGAGTGTGGCGACCATACACTTCCTTTTTTCTCAGTGTTATGTCCTCCAAGAAGGGAAAATGAGTGTGGAAGGCAGAGTATTTCTAAAGATAATCGCGACCAATATATTTTTTGCCTGGGTATTTCACACGACCATACGCAGTGCTCTTTCTGTCTAGCATTTGGCCCCAAGACCGTCCATATACTCCCTTATATTCCATGTACTATGAGAACCAGTGTCTTAAAATCGTTGGCTCAGGGTGCTGTGGTGGAATTCTTCTGTTCTGAGGGACAGCTGTTTTTCCAAGAAGGCCAAAATGTCTAGGCTTGCTCCAGTTGCTGTCCATCCTCCACCAGCCATCTCTGTAGATGCTGCTGAAAGCCATGAAGACCGTCTGGTGCTTGCTTCAGATTCCTCTGCCGTGACCCCGTCAGAGGCCAGCACGGATCAGAGTTCTCACATGCCCCCCTGAGGCTTTTCAGATGCCATCTGCAGACGTTGAGGGAGAACCATGGCTGATTATTTCCAAGGGGCTGAGGGGGATTCCTCATATTTTAGTCCATAAAAAGATTCCTACTACAACCATTGAAGCCTGACAAGGGACTAAGCTGCTGAAGGGTGTTAGGGCAAACTTTCCATTTAAAGAAAAAGCAACAAATCAAGCATATTTCACATATTGCTAAAAATCCCCAGTGTGAATGGCAGGATTTTACTCGAGGCCTTCTTAATGCCTTGATGGCCTTGGCTCCACCCTTGTCTTCCATGCCTGTTAAGAGGGCAAGGGTAGCAGATTCCTCAGATGAGGACATTGATTTTTGGGGTTGAATCCCATGCTTACCCCTCTCATTCCTTCTCTTCTAGAGTATGGCTCAGAAGGAGAGGATTCTTTTTTTGTCTGGATTCCCTCTTGGAAGAGTTATCCTATGGAGATACTATTGGTAATACTTCAGGTGGGATTACTCCCAGGTCTCTGTCATCCAAAAGAAATACTATAACTGTCTACAGGTGGTATCTCCTAAGCTGTCTGCACTTCCTATGTTGACAGCACTTTTGGGCACATTCTGTGCTGCCTCTGTAGCTCCTGACTGTCTGACTCCAGTGCCTAAGGAACCTAATAGGTTCTGCAAGGTGCCTGTGGAGTGCAAATATTTTTGTGCCCTTCTGCTTGACCCATCTGTGTTTTCAGTCTCAACTGATAAGTCTTCTAAATATTTGCTGCCTTCTAAGCCCCTTCCTTCTGATAAGGATAGAAGAGCTATGGATAGGTTGGGTAAAAAAGTATACTGCCGCCACCTTGTCTATTAATTACCAGTCCCACATGACCACATATATCTTGGCTATCCTTTCTCGGGTAGCTAAGGTTGTGTTCTGATCTACCTGATTCAGAACTCTGGTAGCTAAGGTTGTGTCTGATCTGCCTGATTCAGAAAGCTTCAGCTCTTTCTCTGGTTGAGTTTACTTCCCAGGTCACTTGTCAGTCCGTAAAATGCAGTTACTGTGCTGCTGATGCGTGTTCCAGGGCTGGTGCTTTTGGTTCTGTGATGTTATTGGCTTTGGCTTCGAGCTTTACCTGATTTATATTAAAGCCAAACTTTTGAATTCTCCTTTGGATAATCTTTTTGGGATAGCTGTTGCTGACCTGTTTGTCCCTCCAGGATAAATGTTGGGCCATACAGGAACTCCAGCATATTTTTGTCTCCCCTATACCCAAATTTCAGAGGAATTACTATTCTAAATCTGCATTTGTTCTTAGACAGATTCAACAACCTCCCAGAGATTAAAAGGGGTCCAGGTGTATTCCTCCAGTTTGCTACATCTCAGAAGCCTTCCTTTCAGGACAGTTTGACATTTTCTCCCTCCCTCTCAGCCAGGTCCCCTAGACTCTCCGCCTTTCTCTCTCTCTCTCCCAAATTGGCAACAGATCTCCTTGGGTGTTGTCTGTCTTTCATGCGGAGTATTTCAGGATATGGAATCCTCTTCCCCTTTTTAGACATTCTGCATCATTGTCCGGGCCAACTGTTCTTCTTTTCCCAGAAGTTTTACAGTCCCAGGGCACCATTCAATGTATTCCACCCACCCAAGCAGGAAGGGGTGATATACTCCAGAATATTTTTGGTTCCTCTGAAGGAGGGGACTTGACCAATTCTGGACCTCTTTTTTTCTCAACACTTTTATCAAGGTCCTTCCTTTCAGAATGTCTCTTCCGACTTTTTCCTCTTCTCCTGTTGTTCCTCAGGCCTTCTTGGTCTCTCTAGACCTCAAGGATGCCAGTCTACACAGCTCTGTTTACCCCTTCAGGAAATTTTTTTCTTCCTCTCAGTTTTAGTCCTCTGCTTTGCCCTTTGGCCTTCCTACTGCCAGAAGGGTATTCACCAAATCTTCACTCCTGTCTGTGCTTTTTTGCAGGCTTTGAGGGATACAGCTATTTCCTTATCTAGATGACCTGCTTATTGAGTCTCCTTCTCCAAACAGTCTTCTACAGAATCTTCACGTTACCACTTGTCTTTTACAAAGGGCTCGCCATCAATCTCAAAATGTCCATGCTTATGAACTTCCAAGACCAAATTTTTATCAGTTGCAGGATTCAGACCATTCCCATGTTGGTCTCTCTCCTTCTCCCAAGGTTTTGTCTCTGACTTTTTCTTTCTCTTCTTCCACCGTCCTGCGTTAACGGCCAGGGATTTTCTCTGAATTTTGGGGTTGTTGGCCTCCACCATTCCCATGTTTCCTGTTGCCAGGCTCCATATGAGCAAGCTTCAGTGGTACCTCAAATCAGGGTATTCAACATTGCAAACTCCTGGATTTCCCTGTTCCCTTGCTTTCTTGTCTCAAACTCCAGCTGCAGTCGTGGATTCAGCAGATTTCGTTTAACCTGGGATGACTTCCATTTCCTTCCCAAGAAGTGTTCATGAATGCCTTGGACCTGGGATGGGTTAAGTTTTGTGGCTGTCTGAAAGTTTAAGGTCTCTCATCTTCATCAGAGGTCAGATCATATCAGTGTAAAAGGGTTGAGGGCTTTGCTTCTACCTCTGTAGGCCTTTCATTCTGTTTTCCTCCATGGCCTGAAAATCTTCACGGGCAACACCACCATCATGTGGCGCATCAACAAGCAGCATGGTTTGAGGTCTTATGTTGTACTAACTCTTCGGGCTTGGGATTTGGTTATCAGTTGACTCTTCAGGTAGTTGCATTTCTTCAGATCACAATCTAGTTGTAGACTCTCTGAACAGGTCCAGAATGCGGGCTCATGAGTGGATGCTTTGCTGAGATGCATTTCTGGACATAGTACATCAGTGGGGTATTGCTCCGGTAGATCTTTCTGCCTCCCCTCTGAACAGACAATTTCCCTATTCTGTTTGAGAATACCAAGGCATCTTATTTGGAAAGTGGACTCCCTGTCTTTTCCTTGGAAGAGAATGTTTCTGTATGCGTTTCCTTCCCTTCCCCTGCTGCCAGGAGTTCTGCACAAGATCAAGCAGCACTCGCAAAATCTTGTTGATGGCTCCTCTTGGCTCAGACAGCTCTTGTTCCATGGTTTCGTCTGGCCAGGGGCAGTCACCAAAAATTACCTCACCAGGTGGATCTTCTCACACAAGACGAGAGATGTCTTATCCATCCTCACTTGTCCACTATTCAACAGACACTGTTGGTGATTGGGTTTTGATCCCTTTTAGGCACCTGTTTTTGAGGATGTGCTTCATGTCTACAGGAGGCCAGGAAACCCACTAACAATATCCTACATGTCTAAATGGAAAAGGTTTTCTGTTTGGTGCATCTCTCGCCATCAGACTCCCTTCTCAGTTGGGATACCTCTGGTTCTCTCTCATTTATGTGGTCTTCTCCATACTGACTTGGCATATTCTTCAGTTAAAGCTTACATTTCCGCTGTGTGTTTACCTTTGAACCCTCCATTGACCTCTTGGATTGAGGTCAACAAATTCCTCAAGGTGTCTTTCATATCAGTTCCCTAAGAAAGCCTATTCCTCTTACTTAGGACCTCAGTTTTTGTGACTCTGGCTCCTTTTATTATTGCTAATTTAGTTTTCTTGCAACTTTGTACCTGGAAGACTGTTTTGCTCTTGGATCTTGTTTCTTCCAAGAGTGTGTCTGAGCTTCAGGCTCTTATTGCCAGTCCTTCTTTCTTAATTTTTCACAGAGACTGGGCATTTTTTCATACTAATCCTTTTTTTATGCTCATGGTGGTTGAGTTATCCCTTAATCAGTCTTCAACTTCCTTCCCCTCTCAGCAGCCTGCCAGAGAGAAGGTTCTCCACACCTTGGCCCTGAAAGCTCAGATATTATTTGGATAAAAAGATTATTCATAAATCTGAGCAAATGTTTCATCCCAGGACTTTGGATTTAGCTGTTTCCAAGCAAACCATCTCTTCCTTGGCTTCTAAGACCATTTCCTTTTGTTACTCCTTTCCTGGCAAACATCTTCGTCTGTAAAGACACATCCTGCTAGGGTGTTTGCCTCTTCTGGTGCTTTCTTCAAGAGTTTGGGCACCAAATTCCATCCCCGAAGCTGCTGTTTGGTTCCTTGTTCATACTTCTAGTAAGCATTGCAAATTGGATGTTGTTTCCAGGACAAGTTTTGACAGGGATGATCTTCATGGGTTTGTAGAGGGAGCTTCTGTGCCTTCCTCATGCAGTTCTTCATCTTGGCCGTTGTACTCTCCCATCAGTGAAGAATGCTGCAACAGTGATGTAGAAGGACACAGTACAGTTGTGTAAAATGTTTCCTTAACAGTAGATGTTCTTATCTTCACTGTTGCAATATTCAGTCCGTCGATCATTCCCCCTTATGGCTTTTAACCTGTTTTTTTGTTACCCTCATGGCTGAGAAGCTGTCATTTCCTTTTTCCCTTCTGAGCTTTTTCCTTCTGGATGTGTGTTCTGTGTTGTCCTTGGAGTTATTTTGTTCCCCTGGGGCAATTCATTTCTGAGTATTTGCATCTGTACGTCACCTTTATGCCCTGTGCCCTACAAATCTAGCATACATGTGATGTTCTGTGCTTATAAAATCTAAAGGCTTTGGTATACTGGCTGGACGTTGGTCTGTCCTGTGCAGGGGATCCCTTCAGTGAATACTGAAAGCATTACTTACCAAATCAGAATCAATTCCAATAAAAGATTTGCTCCCAATCACAATGCCCAGGTTATTCTGATAACACAGATTCTGTCAAATGAGAGCTAGATTTGTTTGAGTTTTTTTAAAGTCCTATTTTTAATGGTCCTAAGTGAATGGTTCTGACCAAATGGAACAGCAAAGGAATCAAACAATGGTCGGAATTGCTCAGGGGAGGATCTGCATTGACATTATTAACATGAGAAACTGAATACGTTTAGAACTTGACTCCCTGTAGTTGGAACATTTAATTAGTTGAAACAAATGATATGCCAATATATCTAAAAGGTCTTTTTCAAATTTCTAAATGGAGTCCCAGTTTATTTTAGGGTAATTCAAGTCTCCATGTAAAAAAATGCTTCTGATCAAAGTAAATTTCCCAAACACTGAAGTCTTGAGATTTATCTGTAGACTTTTTGTAAGAACAAATTAGCCTCAAATTATTTGGGCTTGGCGTAGCACTTGGGTCCACCACAATGGTTTCCAAGTTTAATGTTAAAATTGGATGTCAATAATGTAACACCTCCTCTATTTTTGTTTAATCTAAGATGTTCAGTTTTGTTACTTCCTTGAAAGGAAAGATTGGCAGAATCCTATGCTTCTGTAATAGCAAGAATGTGAAAACTTTCATGCTGAGATATGCAAGACAAAATAAAATACGTGTACAGGCTCCTGGCATTGTAATAATGTATTCTCAAAAGTTTAGATCCTTTGTGGGAAACGCTTGTTAATTTTGACAAGAAAGACCTGAAAAATTCTTGCACTGCCAGCATAACTCAAAATCGTAGCAACTTAAATGTAACCCATCCTTTGCATGCATTCAGGTCGCAAACTTTTCTTGGCAAGTAATAAGATTCACATAAGTAACACAAAGACCTTGTAACAAATTATTGTATAAAACAGCCATAGATTGAAGATGATCATTCATTCCATGCTTTACTGTGAATTAGTTCGATTGCCGCCACGTTAATATTCTTTTCAAGTTTACTTATTTCATGTTAGTTGAAGTAGTGTTCCAAAGGTCATTAGTACCACAATGAAATAATTGTAGAATATATTTTCCCATCAGTAATCTGTTTACGAAGGATGGCAAGTCTGATAAACTTGATCCTAATAAATGTGAAACAGACACATGGTTTGGGTTGACGTTAATTGCTTTCTAACACTTTTCAACAAAGAATTGGATGAAAATAGTATTTCTTGTAACTTCTCAGTTTTTAGTAGCGTTTTCTTTTGACATCTCAAACTGGTGAAGGCCCTTTTTGGGAATTTGAGGAATGCCTTCTGTAGCGCTTGCTCATTTCTTGAGGGACAGGAGTCTGACGATGTAAGAGCAGCTACCATTTAACAAAAATGTATTTTTTTTCCATTGTACTAACCAGATGAAAATCCTTGTGGTAGACAACTGTCTCAGTATCAGTCTTGTATGTTACACACACTGGGAATTTAAGATCTGTCGTTATGAAGATGATTATATATTTCTGTGCTATTTATAAAAAAAAAAAAAAAAAAAAAAAGGCTCTAGATAGCATTGGTGTTTAATTTTTTTTGCAAATAATAGCCTGCTGGTTTGAATTGCATTGTATTTTTATTGGCAAACTGAGTGCACCAATGCATTTTTTTAATTTACTTTCAGGTTTAGAGTCACAAAGACTGATGTCAAATCCCATCCAAGAGAAAGAAAAGCCTTAACTTCTGAGTCAGCAGATGGGGAAATACCTACTTCTCCAGTGAAAACAGGAGGGAAACAAAAAAGTGATGTACAAACACCGGTAGGCAACATCTATTGAAGTATTGTTTGCAATCTGTAATAGTGTTGTGTTGTGTGCGACTGCCTCAGTCTGTTTTTTTTTCCTATGGTAAGATGCATGTGTGCACTCATTCTTATATTTGAGATTGCAGGATGAAGCACTCATAATTTTGTGCTTATGATATGTCGCAAAGTGGCAGTTTGATAAAATTGTGGCTCTGTGAACTGGTATACATCCATTTCAGCTACATCTCTGGAGATAAACACATAAAGGAGCCATGAGGTATCCGTTATTAAATAGAATACAATGTAGTAGGACAACACAAAGAAGTAAGCTGTCTGGGTTAAAAGTTACTGAATGCGCAGTAGTAGTAGAACAAGGTATGATAATGAGGCTAGGCTGTAAACTGTACAGGCCAGCTTCACTAGCCCAGTTCAAGTTCCTTTTTTAAAACATTCGTATCTATCTGGCAGTGTAATGAAAGTGGGCCTGTAATGTATTAGCAGGTAAAATATGGTTGGGATATGGGTTACAAATATGCAGGAAGTCTTCTGTCACTTACTTTTGGAAGTTCTTGCTATACCTATGGTGCCATCCTTGCTATAACTATGGTGACATACACCCCAACCCTGGTTCTGACACACTAACCAACCCAAGCCCTGATCAGCTTAGTCCCCTACTCCACAGACAAAATGCCTCTCTCCTTTTTCTTAACCTGAATGTGAGAAGTATCCTAAATAAGGTCCATGACCTTCATGCCCTACTAGCCCTATATAAACCTGAAATTGTCTTACAGAAACCTGGTTAAAACCAGAAACCAATATTAATGAAATTACGGCACCAGGCTACAGTATCATTCACAGAGACAGAACAGGCAAAAGGGGGTGGGGGTAGCGATAATATTCATAAACCATCTCGTCCTAGAACAACTTGATGTTAACATTCCAGGCATTAATAATGTAGAACTTGTTTTTAAGTTAAAACTTAACCCCAGTAAACACAAATATCATTGGCTGCTATTTCCCCCAGGTAACATTCAATCCTGAAAAACCTAATAGACTAGATCTCAAACTCCTTGCCTCAGGAAAATATTTTGTTAGAAGACTTTAATATAAATTGGCTTAACTGCTCTGTCCACAATCCATCTACCCACCTGAACCTCCATGGGTTTACCCAACTTATTACGTCCCCCACCAAAACTGATAAAATATCCAAATGCTAGTCCATGTTGGACTGGATTCTTGTGCATCTTCCCTCCCTCGCATCCCAAGCTGGCTGTCTGCCAGTCTTAGTGATCACCAGCCAACCTACCTTCTCAGAACTAAAACTCACCATTTTATCCAGATAACCTTAAGAGAAGCAGAAACAGAAAACTTTAAACCTAATGACTTTATCCACTACCTAAAATGTTGCTATTGGAGTCCACTGACACAACTATCTCTTGATGAGGATGTACATTACTTTAACTCAACTTTCATAAGAATTGAAGCAAAGTATGCCCCCCGACTAACTAAGGTTACCAAATCTATTCTGAAAGAAAGGGGCAAAGTGTGGATACAATTCCACAAAAACAAAACCCAGTCAACAAAACAAAACTACTTAGAACTTTGTAATAAAGCAAAGAAATTCATTAAACTAGACAAAATCAACTCTTACCCAAATCAGGAAAAACATGCTCACAGCCCACAAAAATTCTGGGCTGCAATAAATTCTGTATTGCAGCCAGGGAAATCTACTACCCCTACACCCACAACAGTAAACAACCATGATAACATTCCCACTCAGTTCAATAAATATTTTACTGAAACAATTCAGGTCCTAGCTAATAACCAGGTTAATACTAGTTACTCTACCCTAGCAACCATACAAAATAGCGCAAATACAAAAATAATATATAGGTAATATCTCACTTTAGCTTGCAGCCTGTGCCAGTCAAATCCATTCTAAAACCCCTCCAGAAACTTAAACCAACCACCGTGGATGCTGATAACCTGCCAGCAGAATTCCTCCAGATAGCTGCAGAAGCTATAGCCTCTCCTGTTTCAATTCTCATTAATAGGTCTATAGCAGAGTGCAAAGTACCTACTATATAGAACTCGATAACTACTGTCCAATTGCTATTTTATCACCCTTATCAAAAATACTAGAAAGAGTTGTTCACACTCAACTAATGAACTACCTTCAAAAAAAACAATCTGCTCTCTAAATATCAGCATGACTTTCGAACTTTCCACAGCACCACCACAGCACTGTCATTTACCAATACAGTTAATCACCACAGAAACAAAGGACAATCAGACTCCGCCATATTTTTAGATTTAGCTAAAGCTTTTGATATGGTAAACCAATACACTCCTTAATACACTAGCTGCCCTAAACATCAGTACTTCCTCTATCTCATGGTTTAAAAACTACCTATCAGGACTCCAGCAGGCAGTAAAATAGCAGAACCAACTATCCTCTCTATTGCCAGAATCATTAGGAGTCCCTCAAGGCTCCATCGTAGGCCAATTGCTGTTCTCTCAATTTACCAATCAACTCTCATTATCTACACCCAAGGCCTCGGTAGTACAATATGCTGATGACACCACCCTCATATGTGCCGCTCCCACATTAGAAGACCTTCACTCTCTAACCCAAAACTGCTTTTCATTAGTTGAGACCTGGTTCATTAACTCCCAGCTTATACTCAACCCAAATAAAACAAAAAAAACTACTACTTTTCAGCCCATGTAGACCCCCCCCCCCAACTGATCACAGTTTTGTTACTGGAAATGATAAAGTTATCACCCCAACCACCCACACCAAACTCATAGGTGTTGAAGTAGACAACCTAAGATTTGATATTCACCTTGCGCAAACCATCAAAGTTCACAAAAAAAAAACTAGGACTGTTTTATCGGAACAAGCAATTTCTCTCTAAGAACACTAAAGCCACAATAGCTTGGACATATCTGTTATCTACCGTCCTCTAAGCATCCTCTGCTCTAACTAATCTTTGTAAAACTAGCCTAAACAAACTTGAATCTTGTTATAACAAGATCGCTAGGTTTGCTACAGAGTCACCATATAGAACACATCATTGTGATTCTCTCAAACAACTACACTGGCTAGAGCTGCCTCAGCTAATGCATCTCAATGAAGTGTCACTAGCACACAAGTTGTACTACTACCCTGATAAAATCCCAGCACTCCAGAATCTAATACTGCCTTATACCACAAAAACTTTGAGATCTAGTACCCAAAACCTCTTAGATGTCGCCATACATAATAATGAAGCTGGGAAATCTCTCTAGCTACTCTTATTTCTAAAGCTTGGAATGCCCTACCTAGCCACATAACATCCAGTAACTCAACTACACAATTTAAACTCCTCCTCAAATCCCACTACATGAACAACTGGTTATGCGCCTGCATTTCCCCAGGGTAAACATTCGGGAGCAATGTATGTTTAATCTTAATCCAATAAGGCTTTTGAAACATCCTGCAATACTCACAGAACTAACCCTTCTGCAGGCCTGTACACATGCAAGAATATCTACTTTATCTAGCCCCCTTCACTTAGCATCTTTTCTCTATTTTCAAATTAAGTGCTCTGTACTATGAGACACTGTTTCACCCTCCTACTAATTGACATCCGGACATACTGCAACCATGAGAGAAGTCTATTAGTAAACCAATTTAAATTATAGACATGAATTACTCCTCTTAAGTGATTTCTGTCATAATCCCAGCAATATTACAATATTGAAGGTATATGTAAAAACTACTGCATGTCATACGATGTGAGAATCCTCTGAACTGATATAATGTATCCAGAGCTGGTTACTATGTACTGCTTGTTATTCGCTGATCATGTTTTTGATGGTTTCTTCCTGATTGCTGTATGAATGTTATCTGGAGCTTTTCACCCCGGGCCTTTGCTGAAAATGGAACTGTCCATTCAGACTTTACCAGTAAACAAATGTAAAATAAAATAAACTATACACTGTAATGGAACAGTGCAAATGAGAAGCGAGAGGCCAGCATAGTCTTATAAAAGCCTTGGAGAGTTGTGTTGCACTTATTTGCACAAATTGTTGGACCAATGGTTAAAGTGAAAGAACTGATTAAAATGATCAAGTAATGGAATGAGGGTGTTCAGAATTTGACAGTGCATCACTCATACACATGGGTAGTCCCCAAGTTGCTTCCCTCTCAGAATAACCAAAGAGCTATTGTGCACTTAATGTATAGGGCATAAAGGCATAGTTAACAGAATGGATGAACATTTTCTTCCTTGTTGCAGCACTGACCAGCATGGTGACTGATGTGAAATTGAAGATGTGCCTATAGTTGTGCTCAGTCTGTTTTGAAAGTATTCATTACAGCTGGAGAAGAAAAGTAGGGAACTAACCACAGATCCAGTTATTTAAATTGGTCTGTTAATTCAGTGTGAGGGTTACGGAAGAAGCAGTCTTCCATTCAGGAGTGAACAAAATTTAGGGCATAAGCTTGAAATCGGTGTAGCCTTTCTCTATACAACATTAAAGGTGTTGATATTGGTAAGGAGCTAGTTGTGCACATTGGAGAAATCCACAGCGAGAGTAGTACTAATGCGGAGTGTGAAGTGATATGAATTACACAAGGGAGTTAATGCCTAAAGGTCAGGGTTCAAAGATGGTAAGGGAGTTTCTGTACAGTAAATAAGAGGGTCGCTATTAAATCCTGTGATACTGTATGATATTGCAGTATAGAACAGGAAAAGCTGGACTAAGTTAGGGCCATTTCAAATAGCTGCATGTTCACAGATGATGTCTGGGATAGTAATGTAATTTCAGCCATTAGTAACCATACAGAAAACTTGTTACCAAAACATACAAAAATAAACATGCTTTTGTATGTCTGTCAGTGCAGAGAATTAAGGCAACGAGCTGTTAAAAGGCTGCTTTCTGTGGCTGATGGTTTGATTTCCTCAAGACACCATTTGCCTGTTGAGTGACTTGCACAAGTCACTTAACCAGTGTGCGCTCACTGGCTGAGTCCAGAAAAGGTCCATGTGGATCAGCACTCTACCCCATTTAGGAAATAAAATAAATAAAAATATGTACTGCGTCTTCTGTACATCACAGCTTATATTTTATCTCTTAAGGTTGCTGCAGATTGGAAAAAAAAAATTGACTGCAGCAATCTGTTGAAAACCACGGTCTGCAATATTATAGGTAATGTTTTGCAATTAAAGTGACCTGGCAAATCAGTCAATTTATCTTTCCCAGATGATACTTTTCTAGAAAACCATGCTTTGCAGCTTTGATGGCATATGTACAAAAGGACCTCATGAATTAGGAGTTGGTGGGATGAATCTCAAGGCTTTAAGACTATGAATAAGGCAACAGGCTATTGGTCTGTAATTGCATAGTTGATGTTTGAAAGAGAAAGTGGGCCTGAAATGTTAAATACAAGAGACCAAAATTAGATGGATGTTTTTAAACTTGTGAAGCAGAGATTCTTTCAAGGATTTTGTTCGTCTATTAAGAGAGTTATGATGGTAGTTACTGACATCAGTTGCATTGCTTTCCCTAGAGGATGGTTATTTTTTCACATATTTTGATTTGCCTGGTTTATTATTGGAAGTTTTCCATATTTGTGGTATAGAAACAGACTATTTTGCAAGCCTTGAATATTACATACGAACCATGAGGACCAAGTTTGACATAGGAAGGAATCCTTTGAGCATAGTGTTTATTTGTACAATACCAGTACAACTAAAGCTCAGTGTGAAATCTGAATGAAAGTATTTGTTGCCTGAGGTAGTTGCTGGTGGCAGGAGCTGGGAACATTTATTATTGGCCATGTAGTTTGTGAAGGATGAGGATGTAGGGGTTCCTAAGGAGTGTCTAGTATTGTAGAGTGAGATTGTCATTTCCTGTCCAGGGTTGATTTTTTTTTAATACCTTTATTAAATTCTTATATTTTAAAGCTGACATAAGTACACTTACATTAATAGAAAAGAAAACAAATTATAGTAACTTTTTTCATTGTTTTCATGACGTATACATTTTCTAACAATTATCATTCACATTAACATTCCATAAATAACTAATTTCCTGAATTCTCTTGTGTCATTCCTCTTCTTGAGCATTATTCTGCATGTATTGTTCCCAAACAATGCATTTATTTCTATGTAATTTACTCCTTTACTTTTCTAAAGATCCCCCTCCAGTTCTTTTCTCCCCTTGACAATATATTCAGTACTTCTACTAAAGTTGAATTGAATCTAGTAATTTTTTGAAGCAATATCGTTCAATTTGGCGTAATGCTTTACTGTGTCTCAGCAATTCAGATTCTGTATCCCACTCCCAAACAATCTTTTCCTTAGTTAAAAATGTTTGCACCTCAGCATTACTCTATTGGGAATCTTAAAAATCTGACAAATCTTTGCAGTCCCAAAAAACATCATCTCAGTTACTTATCTTTTCCATCACACCTTCAGCATTTACTGCCTACCTGAGGAAACATTCTCTGAGGAGTGTTTGGGGTATAAAAATACATTTGCAAACGCTTCCAAGCCAAAATCCTAAACCTTCTGGACTATGTTACATAGTAAGGAACCAAACAGATGTTCCATCATCATTCCTTTGTAAATGTGCTTTCCATTCTCTCTCTTCCCAATCTCTCTTCCCAATCTCTTCTAACCTACTTTTTGATTCTTACAGTTATCATGCAGTATTTTATATGACCTGCTAATTACCTTTTTGTTATCAGCAGTGTATGTTCTACGATGCAGCGGCTAGCTTTGTCACCTCACAACAAGAGGTTCTCTGGTTTGATTCTTGGCTGGGATGCCTTCTCTGCAGAGTCTGCATATCCTCCCTGTGTTCGCATGAGTTTCTTCCGGATGATCCGGTTTTCTTCCACATTCCTAAAACCTGCTGCAGGTGGATTGGCCGTTCTAAATTTTCCCTAGGTGTAACTGTGTGCATGCGTGTACCTCCTGAGGAAGGTTGGGGGCCAGGCTGACAACTCAACACCGTAAAAAAAAATCTACTGCCACTCATTCTGTGGACCGATGATCTGCTGTGGCAACCCCTAATGGGAGCAGCCAAAAGGAGAAGCAGTGTATGTTCTACACTCAACTAAAAAGACATCTACCAGAGCTGGCCTTTCACTTAGCACTCTCCTGCCCTTCTTTGCTATTCTCTTATCAAGCCTTGCTAGGGAAGGCACTACCTAACCTGCAATCCAAACTACTACTTAATCTTATGCCATTTTATCACCTTTCCCTCTTGAGTTATTTGCTCCCAATACCTTGGTTCCTTTGCTAATTTTCTGTAGTAAATTCCAGGGCTCCTCTTACCCATTCTCTATACTCCTTACAATCATCCCTATTGGTAAAATCACCTTTCTCCATTCCTGTCATGTATTCATTGCCTTTGTTTACCAAGAAAGGCCGACTGAGCAAACATTCACATCTTCAGAGGAGGCCCGGGAAGAAAAGCTCCATAAAAATAAAACATTACATAAATACAAAGGTCAGTTTTTCATTTACATATAAATGAGTTTCAGTGGAGTAGCCTAGATTAATATACATTGTTTGCACTGTGCTTGGTATTACAACGTACAATTATTTGCAATATTTTAGTGAAACCAAGATGTATATTGTTTGCAACTGCAAACAGAGCATTGACATTTCAGTTAGTTTTTATTAGTGGTAATACTGGTATGCATTAAGAGGTAGGAAGGAGAAATAGAAATTGCAGTAGTGAAAATAGAAGACTGTCCATAGTTTTCATTTTTTTTTAATTAATTGGCAAGTCAGCATAATGTTTGCCCATTAACATATATGGCACGGGGGGGGGGGGGGGGTACTTATTCTTTAATAGTTTCGGTTTTAGAAAGTAGACAAAGGTCTTTTAAAATGATGACTACTTAGAAAAGATACCGAGCTACTTTGGGACAGTACTAGGAAGAGGGAGTACTTGGCCTTACTGATGAATAGCCTGCAGTCACGCGCACACGCGCGCACACACACACACACACACACACACACACACACACACACACACACACACACACACACACACAAATACACACACTTTAGCAAGATCAATCGATCAATCCACAACCTTTTTCCTTTTTATGCACATGAGGTTAGTGACAAAGGTTTATACCGCTGGGTGGCTAGCCCTGCCATGGTCATTCATCCACACCACGCACACACACACGGGCACCTGTGGCCAATTTTAGTGTGTCCAATCCACTTACTGCATGTCTTTAGAATGTTTGAGGAAACTGGAGTTCAATGAGGAAATCCATGCAAACACAGGGGGGACATGCAGACTCAACACGAGACACCCCAGCTGAGAATTGAACTGGGGACCTCTTGCTGTGAGGCGACAGTGCTATCCACTGTGCCACCATGTTTTGTAAGATGCTAGTATTAGTTATTGATGGCTGTCAGTTGTATTGCCAAGTCAGACGTGAGGTTTCTTGGAGCATAGTCTAGGACAGGGAATTGCAGGTTGAACTTTCTGTGAGAGCATCTGGGTAAAGGTAAATCTAAGTAAGATGCTTACAAAGAATGGAGTCTGCATTTATGTTGAAATCCATGATGTGCATTGTGAGATGGGAGATGATGTGAATTTCTTTTTATTGCAAGAGTAGAGAAAAGGGGCATAGATGGCTTCTGCAAATTTTCACATAGTGCTTTCAGCTTCTACCAATCTGGGCTCTTTCTGTTTAGGTGTGGTTTCTGCAATGAAGTTCAAAATTTGCTTGAAATGTAAAGTCAGGTGTCCCAGCTACATTGTTTATGCCATGTTGGTGTAGTATCTGTTGTACAGGTAGTAGTTAGTGAGAATTTAAATAACAATAATTAAGTTATATTAGTGTTCAGGGTTCAGGGCATTCTTACAGTAGCTAATGGGTGACAACTGAGCTTTGTATCTCACAGTGATCTTATTCTGAAGAGACTTGCAGTGTCAAATTGCAGTAGCACAGACATATCCAATACTGCAGTTCGTGAAGTCTTTCATCAATGTACTTAACAGATACGGAAATGAGAGCAAGAGTAACCCAGTCCTCACATTGTTTGCCGTCTTAGTTTTACCAAGAGTGACAGGAATGGCTCCTCATCTTTAGTTATCTAAGGAAGGGTGAAGATAATCTGTCTCAAAGAGATTTGAATTACTGAAGGCATTTTTCTTGTGCCAGACAGCCATTCATTAGACAGTCCTGTTAACCCCTCCCCTCTCCCCACCCACAAGCTCTGCATACTGAAGTGAACAGTATAAGAGGTATACCAATGCTATTATAAGAACATTTAAAGCAATCAAAAGTCACATTTTACAGAAAAAAGGTAACTCAAATTAGAAATAAAAAGACTGTAGAAAAGAAATCAGGAAAGTGTACATTTAAGAACAGCTTGTAGAGTCTTCAACATTGACAAATCTAAAGGAATTGAGGAAGGGATAGGAAAAAAGGATACAAATGTTTTTAGTATTTGTTCCAGTTGATTAAACTTCACAAGAAGGATAGTTGACCTCTCAAAATCCTTGGAGAAGAAAACAGCTGTCATGGTCAGTAGAAAAGGAACAAAATAAGGCCCTTTCAGTAAGAGACCCCTGAAGAACCTGTACCTTTAAGTGAAGTAGTCACTTTAAATGTGTCATGTGCTACATAATTAGGAAAGTTTCAACATAAAAGGAATCATCCAGAAAAAATTATACATATACGATCACATGTTATGCGGGAAACTGTATACAACTGTGACCTAATTTTGAATTGCTGCTTTTTTTGTGATGAATGCTGTCAGCTGTTCTAGGAGGTGGCATATGTGCCAATACTGAAACCCAAGCCAGTCCACTGAACCCTGAACAGTGCCCATATCTCTGTAATGATTTCAGATTTCATTATATTTTTTCTTGTGGACAAACTATTTGGCATACATTACATAATTAAAGTTAATGTTAAAGGCAAGGAAAACAGCACTGTGCATATGTATCAAACCTTTTTTTCTGTAACATTTAAAATGACAGAACATACTGATTTTTGAGTAACATTTTATTGCTGCTTTTATATATCAGCACATTGGGGAGAAGATTCTGATGTTTGCCAAGTGAACTGCATGTGATATGCTTATTCATCACCCTGTATTCATGTAGCCACACACATTTACATCTCTGTTTATGTATAGAGTAATCAGTCGACAGGGCTTATTTTAGGACGGGAGAAAGAACCTGAATGTTCAGGGCAAACCCACACAATGATGGTGAATTTGCAGATTCCTCAGAGGCAGAGGCAGTGGTCAGATTCAGCCTCAGAACTGGAGCCGTAAGGCAAGAGATAAGACACTGTGCTGACAAACAGTGAAGCAAATGGAGGTAACAACACAGAGCAGCATACTGGTTTACCTAAACTTTATAGGACTGTGTCCCTGAAACATCCTGAAATTGTCTAGCAAAACCTTAAAAACATGTCATGATGTAGTTGCATACTTCATCTAATTTGGTTTATGTTTAAAGGAATGTATAGCTTAAATTTTTTGTCGACTATTGTACAGAGTATTTTTAAACACCTTTATTAACTTCACATATTGCACAGTTGTAGGGGATACGCATCATCATCTTCTTTCGGCTGTTCCCGTTAGGGGTCGCCACAGCAGATCACCTGTCTCCATTTCTTCCTGTCCTCTGCATCTTGCTCTGTCACACCAACTACCTGCATGTCCTCTCTTACCACATCCATAAACCTTATCTTAGGCCTTCCTCTTTTCCTGTTACCTGGTAGTTTCATCCTTAGCATCTTTTTCCCAATATACTCTGCATCCCTCCTCAGCACATGTCCAAACCAACGTAATCGTGCCTCTCTGGCTTTTTCTCCAAACCTTCCAACCTGGGCTGACCCTCTAATATATTTTATTCCTAATCCTGTCCTCCCTCGTCACACCCAGTGCAAATCTTAACATCTTTAATTCTACCACATCCAGCTCAAACTCCTGCCTTTTTGTCAGTGCCACTGTCTCCAACCCATATAACATAGCTGGTCTCACTACCCTCTTGTAGACCTTCCCTTTCACTCTTACAGGTACTAGTCTGTCACAATTACAGGTACTAGTCTGTCACAAATCACTCCTGACACACTTCTCCACCCACTCCATCCTGCCTGTTCTCTCTTCTTCACCTCTCTTCCACACTCACCGTTACTCTGAACTATTGACCCCAAGTATTTAAACTCATCCACCTTCACCACCTCTACTCCTTGCATCCTCACCATTCCTCTATCCTCAGTCTCATTCACACACATATATTCTGTCTTAGTCCTGCTGACCTTCATGCATACGGTTATGAAAAACCAAAAAAGCACTGTATATATTTTTTCCTTTTTATGTATTATATATATAGCTCATTTCTTAAGTTATTATTCTTATTAACATTATTAGATTTCTCAGTCTACCCTTCCTGGAATTTCATTCCTCTTCCTCTTGAATGCTGTTGTGCATATATCATTTCCACGGATTCCATTTAATTCTACGTAGTTTGTTCCATTTTTTTTTTTTTTTGTCTAAAGCTCCCACCTCCAAATAATTTATCTTAATTACAACATTCAGTAATTCTATTATGGTTAGTTTAGCTTTTGATATACACTTTCTAGTGATTGCTTTTTTGGAAGCCAACACTACCCTTGGTAGGACATTGTTTAGATGTCAGTTTGTAGGGGTTAGTGCGAGTGCAGGTAGGCAAATTCTGTACAAAGACTCGCACAGTAAATGCCTGTTCTGTCTAGGCTTAACATGACTATAAAACTTGCTCCATCTGTCATTTGTTTGTTCCTAAAATCCTATGTTGTAGCTATCCACATTTAATACCTTTCTCAAGACCCAATGCCTGAAATGCTTGGCCAATTCCACCATGTTAAAAGACCAGGACTTTGACTCCCATCCAAGGAAAAACTTATAAAGACCTAGACAGGATTCTCTTTCTGTTGTCTCTGAAGCAGATGTACCTGCTGAAGTGGTCGAACCCACTGTACACTGTCTTCGCACAAGACCTCTACCATGACCCCGCCTGAGGATGATATGGCTCCTGAGGTCTTGCAGATGACTGAATCTTCCTCCTGAATCATAACTCATTGTCTTGGAGGGCCCTCAAGGAGCCCATCAGATCCTTGTGCAGGAAGATATTCGTGGTACTTTGATAGAAATGTGCCAAGGCTCAAACTCCTAAACTGTTACAGGCAGACATCACCTCTAAGAAAAAAATTCGACATCCTCTTCTGCATCCAGGAAGAAAGAATGTATCAATTTTTCTTGGGGGTTATTCGAGGCAGTTATGCCTCTGTAGCCTCCTTCCTTTGCAGTCTAGCCTTCTCAGACCACACCACAAAAACAGGCTTTGGATTCTTCCTCCTCCTCTGAAAGGGAACCAGTAAGGGGATTCACTCATCTTTTCTTCTCAGTCTCCAGAACAGATATCTCCAGATGAGGGAGACTCACCTCTTCCAGATTCCCCCTTAGAAGAGGTTGCCTTTGGAGAAACCTTTCAAAGCTTGATAAAGCATTTTGAATGACGGTCCAAACAGGCATATGAGATGCAAAAGAGATACTACAGCTTATTAGAAATAGGCGCTCCTGATGCTATTCCAGTTCCACCAGTGGTAGATGCTTACCTGGGTGCATTTTAAGCCAGTTCTTCAACATCTGATTTTCATCCTCCTGTTCCAAAAAGACCAGACTAGTTCATCAGGAACTTTTTAGAAACGAAGTACCTCTACAAAAATCCTGTTGAAGACCCAACTGCATTATCCCTGGCCTTGGAAAACCTTCAGAGTTGCTTTCTAGCACTAATGTCCTACCCAGTGACAAGGACACTCAAGCAACAGACTGGTGGGATAAGAAAGTGTATATGTCCTAAACTTTACCCTTCAGAGCTATTAACTACCAAACTCAAATGGCCAAATATTTACTGTGTGTTGCTCTTTAAGCAAGACCATAATGGATCCCCAGACACCTGAATCAAAGCAACATATGCAGTCTCTAGTGGCCCAGGCTCAAAACTATCCAGGCACAGTATAAAATGCAGCTTTAATGCTGTGGTTGCCTCTTCTGAGGAGCTGGTACTGTATCAGTAATCAGCCAGTATGCCTGGTTGAGAGGCCAACCTATTCCAGATTTCAAGTCAAAGATTCTAGATTCCCTCTTGGGTAACAACCTCCTGTTTTGGCTCAAAAGCTGCCATCCTTTTCAAGACTATGATCAGGTTTTGCTTCTTACAATTCCCAGGTGTCATAGAAATTGCAAAATCTTACTCCTTTGCCAAGGAAGTTCATGGAACACACAAAGGAAAATTCCTAAGAGAGGATCCCCCCCAAAAAATCAAGGGGCATGTCTTCTGGGAGGCCTCAGTTTGGTAGTAGGTCCCTGTGACTATATTCAACCTGCCCCCACCCCCCCCCATGCATTCCAAACCCCTTCACACCTCTCTCAAAAACAGAGACTGGCACTCTTCCATTCTGGAAAGTAGTGACCTCAGACAAATGAGTTCTAAAGCCTAAAAAATTTTGGGTAACCATCATCAATTTACTCCACCCAGTTAAAGCTGGCATCCCTGCCTCCTCAACTTCTGACAACTCAACAAGCATAGCAAACCAGTTCAACAAATTCTTTACAGATTCCATCCTAACTCTAGCTTAATCTCAGAAAAACCCTACTACTATCAAGTCACCCAAACTCAATATTACTGATTTGAGCTTCCACATCTCCACTGTTAAAAAGATGCTTAATAAGCTGAAACCTACAGCCGTCTCTGCAGACAAACTACCAGCTGAATTCTTAAAGATTGCTGCTAATGCTATTGCATATCTATAACCAATCTTATCATTCTAGAACTAAAAGCTTAGTTCCCCACCTTTGAAAAATTGCCTACATCACTCCACAAAGGAGGCTGCTCCAAAGAACTCCCTAATTATCGACTTATCACCATACTCTCTCCACTTTCCAAAATCCTTGAAAGGTATGTACACACACAAATCATGACATTCCTAAACTCTCATAATCTACTAGCAAAAACACAGCATAGCTTTAGACCTTCACACAGCACTACTACAGCTCTTTTGTCTTTCACACAGACGGTCAGCAAATACAGAAACAATAGAAAGCACATCTCTGATATATTCTTAGACCTTTCCAAGGCCCTCAACATGGTAAACCATGACAAACTCATCAGCACACTTGCAGAATTAAATCTAAGCCCATCTACCATATCCTGGTTTAGAAATTACCTAACAGGTGGACAAAACATGGGCTAAACTCTTGGCTAGGCTTATAAGGGCCTCCGGGCCAACAGCCTAGCAACCTCCTTTGAACAGGCATCCAGATGGCAACAGGAACTCTCTGCATTACTACCAGTCAAATTAGGAGTCCCACAAGTTTCCATTCTAGGGCCATTGCTGTTTTCACAAACAACCTACACACAGCCACACTCAATGCTTCCATCATACAATATGCAGACGATTCTACACTAATCTGTGCCTCTCTCTCCCCGCAGACAGTCATCCACCAAACACCAATCCTCTTTTCTAGCTGTTGTCTCTCAGACTCGCAATTAATATTAAATCCCAATAAGACTCAGCTTATCTTTCCACCCACACAACACTCCTACCTTAATATCAAATTTAACATTACCTCCAGTAACAACTCAGTCATATCTCCAGTCAGTCACACAAAACTGCTAGGGGTTATAGACAGCAACATGAAATCTGACACGTCCACCACTATAAAGAAAGTACATAAAAAAACTTGCAGTGCTATACAGGAGCAAACAGTTTCTAACAGACTCCACCAGAGCCACCATTGCATGTACCCACCTCATTTCCACACTCTTGTATGCATCGCCAATATTCACCAATCTCAGAAAATCTGACCTTACCATTCTTCAAACATGCTATAATAAAATTGCCAAGTGTGCAACCAGTACACCTCATCGAACACGTCACTGCACTCCCTTCAAAACCCTTGGTTGGCTGGAACTTCCCAACCTTGTTCTTTGTAACCAACTTATAATAACTCACAAACTCCTCCACTCTCCTGAGAAGACCCCTGCTGTCATATCAAAAACTATTAGAAGTAACCAAAGCCAATAATTCTGCAGGTAGTTCCCTCTATAGCACTACTGTTGCCAAACAGTGGAACAACCTTCCCCCTCGACATCACAGCAATAGCTTCCTTTACCTCCTTCAAAAAAGCCTTAAAGTTCAATCTGCAACATCTTTGGCTGTGGAACTGTGACATCCCTGACTAATCTCTTATAGGTACTTCTAATCTACAAACACTTCTCTCTAAACACTCTTCTTTCTGCACTAAGTCACCTCTTCCTTTCTGTACTACTCTAGTAACACTTCCCCCTCTCAACACTTTGCTTTTCTCACTAAGGATCCTCTTCCTTTCTTTATCCTAACTGATTTACCTATGTATCCCACCTTCCTATACTAACATTTATTACATCCATAGCCTAACTTCCATCTTCTGCATACTAGCACCTTTTTCCTGAATACCCTGTTTTGTACTTGTACCACCTACTGCTCTCTACTAACTCCTCCACTCTCAACATATTTCCCTTTAAATATACCTTTTCCTTCTCTCCTTTACTCACAGCTGCCCCCTCATTCACTTGTTCTTTAACTTATATTTCATCCTTACCATAGAAATTAAAAAAAAAAAGATTTATTTTTATATATATATATATATATATATATATATATATAATGTGTATATATATATATATATATATATATATATATAAGCCAATTAGTTTAGAATTAAATTTTGTTTGAATATAATGTATTTATCAATGTTATAATCAATGGATGCAGAAATGTTTGTTTTATATATGATATCATGTATACAAACTGTCTTATGTAAAATGTAGCCTCTGTATTTGGAGCTTTTTTCCCCCGGGGCTCCGCTGAAAAAGGACCCATGGTCCAGTTGGACTTACCCAGTAAACAAATGTAAAATAAATAATAATTATCATGGAGGGATATATTATGTCTTCGGGAAAACAGCCCATCTCTGGGGGCATACCCTGATTACCTCCTAACCAGATACACTTGCTAGACCCTATTGTGCAACATTTTCTCTCTGGCAACCATAGAAGAGGGTCCTTCAACCTTTTTAGGAAAGAGATTTTGCTCAAGGATCTTTCTTTACCAAGATGAGAGGGTCAGTGGAGAACTGTCCTGGACCTCTCCCAGCTGAACTCTTTTCTGAGAGATCCTTCTTTCAGAATGCTGTCTGTACAAACTCTTCCTTCTTTCTTGAGCTTTTCTGGAATCTTTATACTTGAAGGATGTTTACCTGCATATTCCAGTCTCTTTCCTGCAGAACATTTCTCAGGCTCTTTACTACGTCATAATATGTTCAGTTTACTGCTTTGCCCCTTGATCTTTCTACAGCTCTGGCAATTTTCAGTGTCTGGCCCCAGTAGTGGCTTTCTGCCACACTCAGGGGCATACAAATGTTCCTTTACCTGGATGACATTCTACTCCAGGCTTTATCCACAGACACGTTTTCTCAAGCATATTCATTACACTGTGCGACTTTTGACCTTCCTGGGGTTCATCAATTGCAAAAACATCCCAGCTCTTTACAGCTGACTTTTCTGGTATTCAGCCTGGACATGGCAGCCATGCATGCCTCTGTTCCCGAGGAGAAGGTCACTTCCTCAGCCTCTGCGTTAACACTTTCCAGAGAAGATCACTGTTTGGACAGACCAGTCCTCAGATCCCTGAGACTCATGGCTGTCACCGTTACTATGTTGCCCCTTACCAGACTACACATGAGGAAAATACAGTGGTATCTGAAATCAGTGTGGTCCCTGCACTCTCACCCTCTAGATATTAGCATTCCTCCACTTCTTACATCAAAAAGGAACACCTTAGATGGTGCAACCTGGGTACTCTCAACCCAGGCCTTCCATTCACTCCAGCCACCTATAACTATTCCTGTTTACTTATGCTTCAAACTGGGCATGGGGGACTTGGAGACAACAGAGTGTAAAGAGAATGGCCTGCCACTGGAATAAAAGAATACATCAATGTAAAGGAAATGAGGGGCACCGTTACTAGCCCTACAGACCTTCTTGCATCTTAGGAGACCAGGCACCTTGCGGTTGCACACGGACAACACCACAGTGATGTGGTACAAACCAAGTGGGGAGGTACAAGATCCTACCCCCTGTGCAGGTTGACACAGGAAGTTTGGCCCCTAGCCTCTGAGCTGAATCTCACGCATGCAATGACGCATATCCCCTCTCAGAAGATTGTTTTTGTTGACTCTCTAAGCAAGGACATGGAGAGCCCTCATGAATGGTCCCTGAACATGCATGTTTTCAGTCCATAACATTCATATGGGGAACTTCCCAGATGGACCTTTGTGCTTAACCCAAGCATAACGTACTTATGCTTTTCCTCACAAAGAACCAATCACCTCTATCCTGGAGGACAGATGCATTTCCTTTCAAATGCCTCTGCTTTCAAGGCTACTACTCAATCCAGAAGTAATCTCCAAAACTCCTGTTTCTGGCACCTTTCTGGCCAAGACAGTACTGGTTCCCACTCCTGTTTCACCTATCCAAGGGAAATTACTGGAGAGTCCTTCCAAAACCAGATCTAATCACTGAACAGAAAGAGTAGCTTCTTCCCAGTCTTGCATCAATCAGCCCAATACTCTGGGTGATTGGATTCTAATCCCTAGAAGATGCATCTTTTCTGAAGAGGTGGTTTGAGTCCTACAATAAACCAGGAAACCTAACACCAGTAAGTCTTGCACATGGAAGAGATGATTCTCAGTCTGGTGCCTTAAGTGTAAACTCCAACCCCTTTTATCGGACACCCCCCTCAGTACTTCAATACTTGTGTGACTTACTACATTTGGGGTTGGCCTACTCTTCCATTAAGGCTCGCTTATCTGTCATTAATGCTTGCATACCTTTGGAGCTCCCTTTCATGTCCAGGATAGAGATTAAGCTTTTTCTGAGAGGAGTTTTACACCTTAAACCTCCAAAGAAGCCTGTCACCCTACCCCGGGACCTTAATTTTGTTTTAAAAATACTGACTTTACCCCCATTTGAACCAACTGCTTCAGCTATTCTTAAATTCTGCACTTGGAAAACAGTGCTCCTCCAGGCCTTGAATTCAGCACGCAGAGTCTCCGAACTCCATGCCCTCATGGCTTTTCTACTCTATGGTCTTCCACATAGAGAAAATCCTGGGCCAAACCTTCATTCTTGGCAAAAGTAGTTAGCTGGCTAACCCTTTACTAGGCGATCAAGCTACCCACTTTCTTCCCCAGTTACCAAAATATGGGGGGGCACGCCGTAGACATTCACAGAAATTTTAATTTTTACCTGAACAAAACTAAGGCTATCAGGAAAACAGACTAGCTGTTCTTTATGGATTACAGGTTAGGACAACCAGTTTCCAAACAAAGTATTGCTTAATGGATCTCCGACTCTTTCCTTCTGCTACTGTCATAATGGAAAGACTTTACCTGTGTGGCCAAAAGCACATTTCAGTCAAGCAGTCGCTTCATCTAGGGCCTTCTACAAGGGAGGTAGATACTAGGTCCTTTCTAGAAGAAGCTGCCTGATCATCTGTCCACACTTTCACAAAACACTAGTAATCTAGATGCCTTCTTCTCGTCCAGGGCAGTGTTTGCCAGAACTGTTCTGTCTGGTCTCCTGGCCTCTTAATCTTCTTTTCTTTAAGCTTGCTACTTGTCTCTCAGTCTACAGCTCTTCGATTGCTCATCTGTTAAGAATACTGTAACAGTGACTCAGGACATAGTTGTTTAAGAATTTGTATAACAATAGATGTCCTAATCATCACTGTTGCCGTATTCCTTCCCTCCCACCTTGTCCCCCTTCTCTTATTTTGTTGTTTTTTTTCTGTATTGCCTTGCACTCAGACATGCACTTATTATCCCAGGGTATTACAGCTTTTCTGAAGGGTAACTTGCTTATCCTTTTCAAACTAAGCCCCTCTAACTGACCAGTCTCCTTCCTTGATTTTCTTCAGGTTGCTGCTGGCTTGGAGATGCACTGAGGATCTCATACATATGTCCGAATTTATACTCCTATGCTGATGAGCTGCTGTCAGTATCCAGATGCACATCTTAGGAAGGCAAACCTTTGGTACCCCGGCTGGATATCTGTGAGCTAGAACTTATCTGTTAGGAAGACTGCAACAGTGATCAGTAAGACGTCTGCTGTTATGCTAAGTTCTTACACAACTGTACTTTATATGGGGGAAAATAACTCATCCTAGTTAACTTTCCCTTCCAAACAAATTCCTTTCAAAAGCTTTATAAATTATGGTTCACAGCTTCTTCTGTGATTGATAAAAAATATGCTTGGCCTGCATATAGTATTACAGGGACTAAAATCATTTTCTCTGCTTGTATCTTACTGTTTATATCTATAGTTAAGAACTTCCAACTTCTCAGTTTTTGTATAGCCTTTTGTTTAATCTCTTCCCACATATCTTTAGCTGACTGAAAAGAATCCCTTTCAACCAAACACCCAAGTGTTTCATCTTTTGCATAAATGAGTATTGGTGAACCAATTCATGTGCACAAATGTAGGTTACCACTGTAGTCTTTGCTTTTTCTTTGTTTTATATCCTGGAAAAAAAAACATGAAACTCGCTCAAAATATTCCACAACACTGAAATATCATTTTGTGTATTTATCAAGTAAAAAATAATGCCTTCCACAAATAGGGCCAATTTTTGTTGAGGACCATACCAGTTATATGCTTAAATGTGTCTGGCCCTTGTTTTGTTTGCCAGTCGTTCTTAAGTATAAGGCAAATAGCAAAGGGTAAAGCAGACATCCCTGCCTGGTTCCTTTATTCCGATGCATCTTGTCGGAGATTAACCCTCCCACCTTGACTCTTGCCTCTGACCCTTCATACGCCTTCTAATTAACCTTGTTATTCTGTTGGGAAAAAAGCAAATAGTTCTTTTGCCATACTCATTAAATCCTAACTAACTCTATTGAATGCCTTCTCTGCATCTTGCTCTAACAACAATAGCAGTGTTCTGTTAATGTCAAATGTTTTTCTCCTCTGCAAAACCATATAGATCAAAATTTGTTAGTTGTGGCAACACCTTGGCGATTTTCTTAGCTAGTATATTCTTGGACACTTTATAATCATGGTTCAGAATTGAAGCTGGTCTATATAAAGTTAGGTTTAAAGGGTCTTTTGCCTTGTTTGAGTAATACAGCCACCATAGCTTTCATCCATGATGCTAGTAAAGTCCATTCTTTTAAAATAGTGTTCACCTTTCAAATCCTTGACACGTTCTTCTACCTAGCTTCCAAACTTCCACAGGAATACTGTACATTTGTGGAGACTTCTCTGTTATTTGATGATGGGTCACAATTATTTTCTCATCCCCTTCTATCTTGGCTATTGATTCTTGCGACTCATCTTATTCTAAATTTGGCATATCCATTTCCCATAAATATTTCCTTTATCTTTATTTGGTTTCCCCATTCCTTGACACTATCCAGATTTTCATAGACTTTCTAACATATTTCCAATACCTTTTTAGGGTGTCTGGTTATTTTTCTATTCTCTGTTGCCCAAGTCATTGTGCTAATAGTTTTTTCTTTTTTCTGTTCTGGGGTTATCAGAAATGTTTGCTTAACAGCAACCAAAACTCCTGCATATTGTCTAAATACTGCTGTATTTCCTTTCAGCACTCATAATTATTGTTGCCTCTCTCATTCTGTAAGTTTCCCCTTCACTTGCAGTACCTTAACCTTTGGTAATTCCCCTAAATAATTTCTAGTACTACTATCCCATCTCTCTCTGTCGCACTTCTGCCACCTGTTTAAATTCCATTTTCATTTTTTCATTTCTCAGCTGTTCCTTCTGAAGCATTTTCTCTCTTCCCAAACTCTTGAATTGCTGTCACTATCAGTCCCTTAAATTCCTTGTTTTAATGAGGAATGATGAAAACTGTCAGTGTCTCATTTTCATTTAGTGCATGGTTTGAATTAAATACCCATGCTCCTTTGAGATTTTCTGTCTAGTCTTACTCTGTAGAGTACAGAGACTACAAACTCAATCGTCCTCCATTTGCCCATTATGTGACTGATCAAGTCTGCTTATTTATATATTTATTTAATGACATTTAACCAGGTAGTGCTTCTAGATCCTCTACTAAAAATAAGCTTCCACTCAGTTGGACTTCTGGTTAAGCGGGTACCTAAATAAAGTGTTTGTGTTTTCCTTGTTTTTGATGGAGAGTTGTAATTTCCACAGAAAAAGGTAATTGTGTAAAATGTGTGTGATTTTATTGTATGTAATACTAGCTGTATACATAGCCTAGTATTTACTTGCAAACCTGTCAGTCTGCAGACTGCTACAAGCCTAGTCAATAACCATAGATTAGAAATAAACCCTGTACCTTTCATCTCTAAGGTAAAGACCTTAGCCGTTATGCCAAGCCCACCTTCACACAATACTGTCTCCACCAGCTCAGATGGTGTATGTCAAGAGTTTGACTAAGGTGTCTGATGGAGCTGGCAGGGGAGGACAGGCAAAACCCTCCTGGATGAAGTTAGGGCAGTACATTCCATGCATTGCCACTGTCCCTCAGAGGAGGGGTGGCAGTGCAAATAAACTGCCTAGGTGTGGACACTGGACTCAACAAAACCTTATAAAATTGCAGTCTTCAGTGTGGATATACAAAAGTATGCACTTGCATGAAGAAGGTGTTGTGGACCTCTAGGGTTACAGAGGTAATGTCACCTCTTTTAGAGGTGGGTTTAGGCTTTAACACCCTCATTACTGCAATACCAGTGAGGACAATAAAGCATCTTCATGACTGCCTTGGTAGTGAGCGCGCCATCACAGATAGCTCGTGCCCTGATGCAAGGTGAAACTCAAAGGTGAGAGGAGTTGATGGGCCCTGCCCAGATTGCGGGGGGGGGGTGATAGCAGGCATGGGGGGAATTGCATGGAAAAATAGCTATTTTCTAGACATGGGACTTGCCTCCCCAAGCATGAAGTGACATACACATATACTACAACCCTGCAAACTGTCTCACTAACATGCCAATGTAAGCCTGTCATTTGATAAGATGAAATGGTATCCCAGTCACCATTTGACAATTGGTAAATATTTAAAGTAGTTACACCTTGAATGTAAATACATACATCACCAAAGTTTTTCATTCTACCTTTGAAGACTTAAATGGGTGTTGCCATCATAGTTTGTTGAACCATTTTTTAATTGTCAGTTCAGGGAAGTATATTTTTTTGTACAGTGATATTTTTAGTGGCAACTTTTGCAGTGACAGAAAATGCAACTTTCTTGGATTGGGTGGGTGTGTTTGTGTACTCGGTACCATTTTCTTCTGGGTATAGATTGCATTTTCCACGTTGCACAGAAATGATATATGCACAGAGATACTGAATAGGGTATCTTTGCAAACTCTCTGCTTTTACAGTGTACTTAAGTAACATGAACTTTGTGGTTTTTACCAAACAAACCTACAGTGAAATCTGTATTCATCATATTCCAAATGCTTTACTTTGATTGCAGTGTTTAGTTTTAAAGGTGGGTATGTAGTTTTAGCTTCAATTTTCATGGCAGTTTCATCATTGTCTGTAGTAGACTTTGTCTAATTACATGTAATGTGATTAGAATTAAGAAGACTTTCCTGCTTTTTGTAAGAACTCAATACATGTGTGATGTTCATCGTGTTTCACTGTTGCAGTCATTACTGTTGGGTTATCCTGCTGGCAGGCTACCCGTAGTCGGCCCGATTCCGAAGTCTAGGTCCGGCGTCGATTGCTGTCGCCTCTTCCTTGACGTCAGTGCACCAGGGGTATAAAAGAAGCAGCCAACGCCATTTTCTTCAGTCTTTCTTGCTGTGCGGAGCCCAAAGCATAAGCAGTTCGCAAGTGCCGGTCGGCCGACTCCTGAGATTTTCAAATCAGAATGAAGATCCGAAGTCTTCATTAAAGCTAAGTACCCCGTTGGGGAAACTTTTTTTCTTGCTCCAGACTGATGTCAGAAAATGTTAACAATTGTATTTCTTGTGGAAAGCAAATACCTCAAGGATTTTCACTCTTACTGTATTCCTTGCCTAGGCCCTGATCACAACGTTGCTAGTTGTCGGTTTTGTGCTAGATTTAACCAACGCACTATCAAGCATCTGTTTGATTTTGCTTTCCATTACCTATGCCGAAGATTTAACTATATAATGCCGTTAGATCAGCCGACGACCACAGTTTACAAAAAACGCAAGGAAAAGGATAGGTATCAGAGGTCCAAAACCGACGACGAAGCCTCTTCTAGGCCATTCGCTGGTTCGTTGGTTCTCAGTGAGGCGCTTTCGCAGCCCCTAGCGCCCGCTACCTCAGAGCCACAGGCCGCTTCCGACTCCCACGTGGAGCCAACTGGGCCTCTGGATACTCAAGGTATTGGAACCTTGGAAATCAATCCCTCAGATGGGTCCGGAGCCACTGAGCAGGCATCGGCTTCTGAGGGTGTTTTCAGACCTACACAGCTATACATTAAGCCATCCTCCGCTTGAAAGACTAAAGCTTTTTTAAAGACAAAGAAACAAGTACAGCATTCTCCTACTCAGACCACCATGCCTTAGAAACAAATGCTCAAAATGGCCGAAGACCTAATTACTTTAATCAGGGGTACCCATCCCCCTCCTGATAAGAGGCCTAGGCAAGAAACAGAGTATGATTCTTCTGACCAGGTTTCCATTTCTTCTGATTCCTCTTCTGAACAAGATTATTCCATGCTCCCCTATGAGGATTCTGATGCTGAAGAATCCATTCCTTCAGCCTCTCCTCCTGAGGATTATTCTTTTGGGGAAACCTTACACACCATGAGCGAACATTTCCACTGGGAGAGCCAAGATTATTCTGAATCTAAGAAAAGGCTCAGAGATTTTCTGCTTCTTCCCCAGCACAGACCCCTAGCTATTCCACCTGTGCTAGACATTGTGGATGATGTATTCACAGAGTCCAGCCTGTCCCCTGACTCTCTCTTCCCCCTGCACCTGCTAAGCCAGACAGATATTACAGGGTTCCTGATTCTCATAAATTCCTGTATAAAAACCCCACTGCTGACCCAGAAACTATCTCTCAAGGCCCCAAGGGGGTTAAAGCTTCAACTGCAAAAAACCCTGTCCCCTCTGATAGGGATTCAAGGGCTCTGGACAGATGGGGGGAAAAAAAGTCTGCACTTCTGCTACCCTGGCGATAAGGGCCTTAAATTGTCAGTTTCATATGCTTAAATATCAGCAATATTTAATGTCACAGCTTAAACAGAAAATGATGACATACTGAATGTTCAGAAAACAAAGAATTACAGGATTTATTGCATGCAGCTGACCAAGTGGGAAAGCACACTTTGCAATGTGGTTATGATTCACTAGAGGCCTCCTGCAGGGCTGCTGTTTCAGGTTGTTATTAGAAGGCATGCTTGGTTAAAGGAACAAAATCTGCCTGATCATGTTAAAGCATAATTATTAGATGCACCATTACAGCATGACACTTTGGTACTAAAGCAGAAGAAGTATTGAAAAAAATGGAGGATAAAGCAAAATCCATGCAGACAGTCAAGGATTTCTTACAGGTACAGCCACCCAGATTTAGCAGAAACTGGCCTTCAAAATATTGGTCCTTTCCAGTGTCGGACAGACCACAAAGAGGCAGATACAGGCGTCCCAGAGGCAGAGGTCAGCCCCAAGGTTCATACAGACCTAAACAATGGGGTGCTACTACCTCCAAGAGCGGAGAAGACAAAACAACCTTACAGGAAACAGTTCCAATGACTTTCCTCTACCAAAACCAAGCACTTCTTTATTGGCAACCCCCTTGGGGGGGAAAACTAGCACTTTTTTCTTCAAACTGGCAAAGGATTACCCAAGACAAATGGGTACTGAACATAGTGTCCCAAGGCTACAGGTTCCATTTCCACACTTTACCAAGGTCAAAAGGTATGCCAGAGCTGCCACACAATCAATGGGCAGAGGCACAAAAACAAATTACAGCCCTCATGGACATGAGAGCCATTCAGCAAGTACCGCAACAAGAACAAGGCAAGGATTTTACTCCAGACTCTTTCTAGTACCCAGAAAGGACAAAACCTGGAGACCAATACTGGACCTGTCTATACTAAACACATCCCTGGAAGTTCCAAAATTCAAGATGTTGACTCTACAGCAGCTACTGCCCATGCTGGGCAACAAGGCTTGGCTCGTAACCTTGGACCTAAAAGAGGCATACCTGCATGTCCCAGTCAGACAATCTTGCAGAAGATACCTCCGATTCATAGCTGGCTCAATGCATTACCAATTCTCTGCACTGCCCTTTGGCTTATCTACTGCACCCAGGGTCTTCACAAAATGGCTGGCACCAGTAATTGCATTTTGCAGACAGAGGAATTCAAATATATCCCTACTTGGACGACTGCCTAATTCAAGCAGAGAACAGACATTTTTCTAAAGCATGTGGCGTTTGTAAAGAGATTACTAATTGGCCTAGGGTATACAGTAAATGAAAAGAAATCAAAACTAGTGCCCTCTCGAGAGATAATATTCCTGGGTGCAAGCTTAAACACAACTACTCAGGTGGCTTATCTCACACCAGACAAACAAAAGCATCTGACTACTTACTTCAAGACATTGGCAACAAAAAGTCACTTATCTGCAAGGAAAATCCTGCAGGCCTTGGGTTTCATGGCATCCTGCATCCTACTAATTCCATATGCCAAACTGCATATAAGGAAACTACAGTGGTATCTAAAAAGTGTTTGGACTCAACATTGCCACAGCCTGGAGACAGTAATTGCAGTCATTCCCTGCCTGCAACAGGAGTTTCGATGGTGGGCAAAAGCCTCTCACCACAAGGGTCTGCCATTCAGGTTACCCACAGCCAAACAGACACTGATAACGGATGCATCCGACTATGCCTGTGGAGCACATATGGCAGGAAAATGCATTCAGGGCACATGGCCTGCAAACCAAATGCGTCTTCACATCAATCAAAAAGAGATGCTAGCTGTTCAAAATGCCCTGACAACCTTCAAGGACCTGATTCATCCAGGACAACTACTGATAAAGACAGACAACACTACGGTCATGTGGTACATAAACAAGCAGGGAGGTACACATTCCTACACCCTTTGCAGACAAGCAATGACCTTATGGGACACTGCTTTGGCCTTTCAAGTTCACCTGCAAGCACAATTCCTGCCAGGAAAAACAAATACTCTGGCAGACGAACTAAGCAGAAACCTCTTGGATCCCCACGAATGGAAGCTGGATCCACAAGTCTTCAGCATGATTACAAGAAAATGGGGACGCCCAGACCTAGATCTATTTGCCTCCCCTCACAACTGCCAATTTCAAAGATTTTGCACAAGGATATATCACAAACAAGCATGGAAAGTGGACGCCCTATCCTTCAGCTGGAAAAATCTAACAGTATATGCTTTAACCCCTTTGCCTCTTCTTCCCAGGGTACTCCTAAAGGTCAGACAAGAGAAGCCAAACATGATACTGATTGCACCAGACTGGCCACGCCAGCACTGGTACCCAATTCTGAAGAGCTTGTCTCAAGGTCCAGCATGGATATTGCCTCAAATTCTTCAATTGCTGACTCAACAAAACAGTCAGCTCCTGCACAGCCAACTCAGGACCTTAAATCTGGCAGCATGGCGGATAAAGTGACCATTCAGAACACTCCACTTACAAAAGCTGTTATGGACGATGTTCTTCGTCTCACATTGCTGCAGTCATAACCTGTGGGTAGTCCGCTGTCCTCGGTCGGCCCGAATACCAAAGTGTTAGGCTGGCGTCGGTCATGGTCGCTCAGATCTGACGTCAGTACGCAGTGGTACTAAAGCGCATGACCGACGCCATATCCTCAGTCTTTCTTGCCGCATGGTCCGAAGCAGAAGCAGCGTTTGCAAGTGCCGTTCGGCGTCCTGAAATTTTCGTATTCTGAGTTTCAGACCGAAGACCAAGTTGGGCTAAGTACCCCGTTGGGGAATATTTTTGTCTTTTCTTGCCTCAGTTAAATCCGGATGTCAGAAAAAGTTAATAATTGTATTTCTTGTGGGAAACAGATACCTCATAGGGGCTACCACTCTCTCTGTATTCCTTGCTTGGGGCCTGAGCACGACGTAGTCGGGTGTCGCTTTTGCGCTAGATTTAATAAGCGCACCATTAAACGCAAGTTAGATTATGCTAGACTTGTTTTTGGTAAGCGGTGTAACTACAACATGCTGTCGGATCCTCCGACGCCCGCTACCGCTAAGAAGCGAAAAGATAAGTCGTTAAAGTCTAAGCAGGATGAGTCGTCCGTTGCGGACACCGGTTCTATGGAAACTTCGGTTGAATCTGTGGATCCAGCCGAGGTTTCAGCTGAATCTCAGGGAGAACCTTTAATCCTACAGGATTTGGCCTCGCAGGAGTTAGGTCAGGCCGAAGGGGCCTCTCAAGTTTCTGTAGTTCCTGCTTTACATAAGGTTGTTAGGCCTTCTACTTCTGTCACTAAAGCCCCTTCTAAAACTAGACCTGGTCTTTCTGGCACAGGCATCAGCCCTAGTTCTTCGGGCTCTGTTCCTAAAAAACATATGCTGAAAATGGCAGAAGATTTAATTACTTTAATCAGAGGTTCTATGCCCCCTCCAGATAAGAGGCCTTGGGTGGAGACAGAGGTGGAGGGATTGGAGCATTCCTCAGATTACTCTGAGTCCTCTGCGGAGGACATTCAGGATTTTCCTCCCTATTCTGATTCGGATGCAGAGGATTCTTGTCCTTCTGCTTCTTCTCCAGAGGATTTTTCCTTTTCTGAAACCCTGCATTCCATGAGGGAGCATTTTAAGTGGGAAGGTCAGGATTTTTCAGATTCTCGTAAGAGGCTTGGGGAATTTTTTTTACCACAACATAGGCCCTTGGCTATTCCCCCTGTTTTGGATGTTCAGGATGTTTTTTCTGAAGCTTCCCTTAATCCTGATTCTTTACCCCCTGCCCCTGTCAAGCCAGACAGGTATTACAGAGTTCCAGAGGCTCATAAATATTTGTATAAGAGTCCTACAGCTGACCCGGAAACTATTAGTCAGGGACCTAAGGGTGTCAGGGCTTCTGTAGTTAAGAATCCGGTACCTCTGGATAAAGATTCAAGAGCTTTGGATAGGTGGGGTAAAAAGGTGTATACCTCCTCCACGTTGGCTATGAGGGCTTTAAATTGCCAGTTTCATATGCTGAAGTATCAGAATTTTCTGTTAAGCCAGTTGAAATCCAAGGTAGATGCTCTAGCTGAGGGTATAGAGTGTAAGGAATTGCAGGACTTAGTTCATGCCTCTGATCAGGTTGGTAAACATTCCTTGCAGTGTGGCTTTGATGCTCTTCAGGCTTCTTCCAGGGTGGCTGCCACTGGGTCAGTTATTCGTAGGCACGCCTGGCTTAAGGATCAAAATTTGTCAGAGCATGTTAAAGCTCGTATTTTGGATGCTCCCCTTCAATCTAAAGTTCTTTTTGGTTCTCCTGTGGAGTCAGTTTTGAAGAAAATGGAAGACAAAGCTAAGTCCATGCAGACAGTTAAGGAATTTTTACAAGTGCAGCCCCTAAGTTTAGCAGAAATTGGCCTGCAAAGGATGGGCTTATCCTTCTTCTGAATTTCAGTCTAAGGGCAGATCTAGACGTGGTAGGGGCAGAGCTCATGCTCAAGGCTCTTTCAGACCTAGGACGTGGAGTTCTCCTGCACAATCTTCTGGTGAGGGTAGGGGTCAGCCTTTCGTAAACAGACCCAATGACCTGTATCTCCGGCTGCCAGATTCCGCCTGTCTGGCAGCTCCTCTAGGAGGAAAGTTGGCACTTTTCAAGCAAAATTGGCTTTTGGTCACCCAGGACAAATGGGTGTTGGACATTATAAATCGAGGTTACAAGTTTTATTTTCACACCTTGCCTCCTTTCAAAGGCATGCCGGACGTACCTCCTCAGCAAAGGCTGGAGGCTCACAAACAGATTTCTTTACTGTTACAAATGGGGGCAATCCAGGTGGTACCTCCGTCAGAAGAAGGACTAGGGTTTTATTCTCGCCTATTCCTTGTGCCAAAAAAAGGAAACACTTGGAGGCCAATTCTGGATTTGTCCATTTTAAATACATACCTAGACATTCCAAAGTTCAAGATGTTGACATTACAGCAACTTCTGCCTCTGCTAGGCAAAGATCACTGGATGGTAACTCTGGATCTCAAAGAGGCTTATCTTCACATTCCTATCAGGCCCAGCTGCAGGAGATTCCTGCGTTTTCGGGCTGGTACTTTTCATTATCAGTTCTCTGCATTGCCCTTTGGCTTATCTACTGCGCCCAGGGTGTTCACAAAGGTTTTGGCTCCTGTAATAGCTTTCTTAAGACTGAGGGGAATACAAATTTATCCTTATCTGGACGATTGCCTGATTCTTGCTCAAGACAAAGACAAGTTACTTCAACATCTACAGTATGTAATGGCAGTTTTAAGGTGCCTAGGGTATTCTGTGAACGAAACAAAGTCCAGTCTAGTACCCTCTCAGGACATGTGCTTTCTGGGTGTGAGACTGAATACAGCCTCTCAGATGGCTTTTTTGACCCCGGACAAACAAAGAAATCTTCCCCTATACTTCCAGAAATTATCCCTACTGTCCAGGCTGACTGCAAGGACAGTCCTTCAAGCCTTGGGGTTTATGGCATCTTGCATTCTGGTACTTCCCAATGCCAAACTGCATATGAGGAAGCTACAATGGTATCTCAAAAGTGTATGGACTCAACACTGCCACGATTTGGACGCTGTCATTCAGATAATACCTTGCATCCAAAAGGAATTTTTGTGGTGGGCTCAGGAATGTCACCTAAACAAGGGACTCTCTGTGACCCGACCAGAGGCGAGTCAGATCTTAACGACAGATGCCTCAGACATGGCTTGGGGAGCACACTTCAGTGGAAAATGGATTCAAGACACGTGGCCTCCCAGACTACAGCATTTGCATATCAACATGAAGGAGATGTTGGCAGTCCAATTTGCACTGATGGCTTTCAAGGATCTACTTCAACCGGGACAGGTGTTGATTCAAACAGACAACACAACAGTCATGTGGTACATCAACAAGCAAGGGGGAACCCATTCGTACCCTCTTTGCAGACAAGCTATGATTTTGTGAGAGACTGCTCTGAGTTTGCACATCAATCTTCAAGCAAGGTTTCTGCCAGGAGCACAGAACTCCTTAGCAGATGTTTTGAGCAGACAGATGGTGGATCCCCACGAGTGGAAATTGGATCCTCATGTATTTCAACAGTTGACAGTGGCTTGGGGAACTCCAGACATAGATCTGTTCGCTTCTCCACTAAATTTCCAACTGCCAAAATTTTGCACAAAGATGTTTCACCCAAAAGCTTGGAAAGTGGATGCTCTATCTTTCAGTTGGAGCAACCTTCACGTCTATGCTTTTCCTCCTCTGCCTCTCCTTTCCAAAGTGCTCTTGAAGGTCAGACAGGACAAGCCTTGCATGATTCTAATAGCTCCAGATTGGCCACATCAGCACTGGTACCCTCTGCTGAGGAGTTTAGTACAGGAGCCTCCTTGGCCTTTGCCACCAATTCCACACCTTTTGTCCCAGGCAAGCAATCATTTTCTCAATGTCAGGGTACAGTCCCTGCATCTAACAGCCTGGCATATTCTGTTTTAAACCCGGGAGGGTCGCAGCTTCCTCAAGTTTTGAATGTTATATTGGAAGCCAGACGGCCTAGTACTAGGAAAGTTTATGCTGATAAATGGAGGAGATTTTTTCTTTGGAGCACAGCAAAGAGCTTTGATGTTTCAGTGCCTAATTTAAGTGTTACACTACAGTACCTCACAGAATTATTAGACAAGGGTTTGTCTTTCTCCTCCGTGAAGGTTCATGCTGCAGCCATTTCTGCTCATTATGATTTTGACCCACCTTTATTTTCTCATCCTTTGTTTAAGCAATTTCTTAGAGGGGCAAAGAACATAAGACCCCCACGTAGAGCTCCTACTCCTTCTTGGGATCTCAATTTTGTGTTGGAAAAGCTTACTTTACCTCCTTTTGAACCTGCAGCTACATCTGAGTTGAAGTTTTTGTCTTGGAAGACTGCTTTTTTGTTGGCCATTACGTCTGCTAGGAGGGTATCTGAATTACAGGCTCTCATGACAGTTGAACCCTTCCTGATATTCCATAAGGATAGGGTATCCCTGCGTACTAACCCTACTTTTATGCCTAAAGTTGTTTCTAATGTGGCCTTAAACCAATCAATTCATTTGCCTACTTTTTATGCTGATCCCCAAAATAAAGGGGAAAAAATTTTGCATTCTTTGGATATTCACAGGCAGTTACGCTATTATTTGAGCAGAACTAAAGGGTTCAGGCAAACTCAACAGTTATTCATTTCTTTTGCTTTGGGTTCACAAGGGAAAGCTGTTTCAAAGCAAACTATTTCTAAGTGGATTGGCCATTGTATTGCTTTTTGCTATTCTCATCATGGAAAGGATGTTCCGGCTGGGATCAGACCTCATTCCACTAGGGCTACTGCCACTTCTACTGCCTTTTTAAGGGGAGTAGCTACTAAGGATATTTTGGAGGCAGCTACTTGGAGTTCAGTGCACACTTTTACTAAACATTACCATCTCCCTCTTTATTCCAGGTCTAGGGCTGGGTTTGCCACTGCAGTTTTACAGGGCATGTTAGCAGCTCCTAATGCTTTTTAATTTTACCAACCTCCCTTTACCTTTGCTTTGGGATTCTACCCACAGGTTATGACTGCAGCAATGTGAGACGAAGAACATAGTACAGTTTTGTACCTACCATAAATGTAGATGTTCGAGGATCCACATTGCTGCAGTCCAATTTTCCCTCCCTCCTTCCCCTCTGTAGTTTGGGGTTGCTGTGTTGTTTAGGGGTGATTATTTTTTCTATATTGGTGGTTGGGTATTTTCTATTTTTGGCTATGGCCTTTTCTTTTAAGGCCTTCTGACATCTGGGGCAAGAAAGACTGAGGATATGGCGTCGGTCATGCGCTTTAGTACCACTGTGTACTGACGTCAGATCTGAGCGACCATGACCGACGCCAGCCTAACACTTTGGTATTCGGGCCGACCGAGGACAGCGGACAACCCACAGGTTATGACTGCAGCAATGTGGATCCTCGAACATCTACATTTATGGTAGGTACAAAACTGTACTTTATCTTGGAGGCCGGAAGACTCAGTACCAGAAAATCTTGTGCAGAAAAATGGAAGAGATTCTCTGCTTGGAACCAGGAACAAGGCATAGACACGAGTGTGCCAAATATCCCTCAGATTTTACAATACCTAATTGAGATGCTAAACAAAGGCCTTTCCTTCTCATCAATTAAGATTCATGCCTCTGCCATTTCATTACAATATGGAACCACCTATCCTTTCTCATCCTTTACTAAAGCAATACCTCAGAGGAGCCAAAAACATTAGGCCTTCTAGGAGAGCACCAATTCCGGCCTGGGACCTCAATTATGTTTTGGAAAAACTCACACTGCCTCCCTTCGAGCCAGCATCAACAGCAGATATAAAATTCTTATCATGGAAAACAGCTCTGCTCCTGGCAATAACTCAGAGCTACAAGCACTCATGGCTGTGGAACCTTTCATCATTTTCCATCTAGACAGGGTTTCCCTGAGGACAAACCCTACATTTATGCCTAAGGTGGTGTCCAGTGTGGCCCTTAACCAAACCATTCACTTGCCAACTTTTTATCCTAATCCACAGAACAAGGGTTAGAAAGTTTTGTATTCTTTGGACATACACAGGCAGCTGAGATTCTACTTGGACAGAACTAAAGTTTTCAGAAAAACTCAGCAACTTTTGGTGTCATATGCTGCAAGTTATAAAAAACCAAAAACGATCCAGCACAAAGGAGAAAAGTGTCTAAATCAATTTATTTGTGGCAATTATAGAAACACTCAATATTACTGCAAACCAGATTCGGCTATATATCCAGCCTTCCTCAGTGCAACAATAAAAGTCTAGATTACACATCCTGGTATCTTCTTATATATCCAAACATTTAAAGGTGTATGCATGTTCAAAAAAAAAAAAAAAAAAAAAAATATATATATATATATGTATGTGTGTGTGTGTGTATATATATATATATATATATATATATATATATGTATGTGTGTGTGTATATATATATATATATATATATATATATATATATATATATATATATATATATATATATATATATATATATATACACACACACACACACACACACACACACATACATGTTCCAAAAGATTGGAGATACATGCAAAACAAAATTATAAGTAAGAATGAAAAATATAAATGGAAAATAGAAATCTAAAACATCACAAAGTAAATTCATTGACAAAGAAATTACATGTATAACATACTTAAGAGATGGCTACATATGACTAGAAAATTTCATTTAAGCCAGGTTTGAATAGAGCTCCTAATCTGGTAATCCATGAGGATTCCATATTTAATCTGTCATGCCAGCCTGCTTTTATATTTCTGTGCATGTCGATCTTGTCAGTGATGGTAAATTTGAATTGTGCGGTTTTGTGAATCGTGGTATGTTTATACAATGCATTTGTGATTTTATGGGTTCTAATAGCACTAAGATGTTCACTGATCTGATGTCAGTGACACTCATATTAGTAGAGGATACAACAGATGTCGAATCACCCAAACGATCAACCAGGTCAAACATATGCCCAGATCACAACTTTTACAATACAAACACACCCAAGTTGGATCAAATACATCAACACCTCAACCTATTAGATTTGTCACTACCTGCAGCAGCAACACATCCTCATTTAGAGACATAATAATCATTGGTGCATTTTGCGTGCCCATGAACATTTAAACAATATGTTACCAAATAGGTGTTCTTTTTCCTATCGGAGGGGTAGAACTATCAATTCTTATTTGACACACTTCAAAAGATATAATCCTCCTACACCCATCCAGACCACCTTATTTGGTGATTCTTTGATAGGTTGTGTTCCATGTGGCCATTGCAGTGCATGTAGACACATCTTTAAGACTAAAGAATTCACTAGTAGTAATACTCCCAAGGTTTATCAGATAAACATTTTTGGTAATTGTAGTACGGATTGGGTGATTTATTTAGCAACTTGCACATGTCTGTCTTTTTATGTGGGCCAAACTTCCTGACCATTTAGACATCGGATCAGTGAACATCTTAGTGCTATTAGAACCCATAAAATCACAAATGCATTGTATAAACATACCGCGATTCACAAAACCGCACAATTCAAATTTACCTTCATTGACAAGATTGGCATGCACAGAAATATAAAAGCAGGCTGGCATGACAGACTAAATAATATGGAATCCTCATGGATTACCAGGTTAGGAGCTCTATTCAAACCTGGCTTAAATGAAATTTTCTACTCATATGTAGCCAGCTCTTAAATATGTTATATATGTAATTTCTTTGTCAATGAATTTACTTTGTGATGTTTTATATTTCTGTTTTCCATTTATATTTTTCATTCTTACTTATAATTTTGTTTTGCATGCATCTCCAATCTTTTGGAACATGCATATATATTTTTTTGAACATGCATACACCTTTAAATGTTTGGATATATAAGAAGATACCAGGATGTTTAATCTAGACTTTTATTTTTGCACTGAGGAAGGCTGGATATATAGCCGAAACCGGTTTGCAGTAATATCGAGTATGATGTTTCTATAATTGCCACAAATTGATTTAGGCACTTTTCTCCTTTGTGCTGGATCGTTTTTGTTTTTTTATATGTTTCTCGTATTTCCGTGCACTAGAGTCCACCTTGCGTGACATTTGGTTTATTCCATATGCTGCAAGTTCACAGGGAAAGGCCATCTCAAAACAGACCATTTCTAAATGGATAGGCCATTGCATTTGTTTCTGCTATTTACAACATGGCAAATCAGTGCCTAAGGACATTAGGCCTCATTCCACCAGAGCAGCAGCCACCTCAACAGCCTTCCTCAGAGGAGTACCAACCAAAGATATCTTAGAGGCTGCAGCTTGGAGTTCAGTGCACACTTTCATAAAGCACTACCATTTACCTCTCTATTCTAAGTCCAGAGCAGGCTTTGTCACTGCAGTTCTGCAGGGCCTCATAGCCTCTCCAAATCCTATTTAGACCAGCCACCCTACCTCAGCTTTGGGATTCAACCCAACAGTAATGACTGCAACAGTGAAACACTATGAACATAGTACAGTTGTGTATCTACCATAAATGTAGATGTTCGAGTGTATTCACTGTTGCAGTCCAGGTTACCCACCCACCATCCCCCTTTTCTTTGCTGGGGCTAATCTACACTTCTCTATCCTATACAACCTTTTTGGTGTATTTGCTTGTAGATGAAGGACATGTTATTTTTGTGCATGTATTTTTATTGGCATATTCTTTCAGCCTTCCAATTTAGGGGCACCTGACATCTGGGGTAAGAAAAACTGAAGAAAATGGTGTCTGCTACTTCTTTTATACCCCTGGCGCACTGACGTCAGGGAAGAGGTGACAGCAACCGACACCGGACCTAGACTTTGGAATCGGGCCGACTACGGGTAGCCTGCCAGCAGGATAACCCAACAGTAATGACTGCAACAGTGAATACACTCTAACATCTACATTTATGGTAGGTACACAACTGCACTTTCTGGATAATATCAGCCTGAACAGAAATAATTTACCCACTCTTAAAATAAACCAAGTATTAATAGTTTGCAGATTGTCACACCAGACTGAAGACGAATCTGCAGTTATATATTTTGAGATTGAAAATATGATGAAATCTAAGCCAGAAAGTGGGCATGCTTCCATTCTGTTGTGTAAATGCCATTTTTTTCTAGAAACAAAACTAACTTGTTAACTATTTATTTATTGACCGCTACCTTTTTGTAGCATGAAATGGAGCAAGCGTGTACATTATTTCTCTGAATGTAGTGTATGCATTACACAGTTTTTTGAGTATGTTAAATTATTTAGGGGTAGTCTAATCTGCCAGTTCTGTTTTTTCATAGTACTTAGTGGTGTGCTGGTGTGTGAATATAATTACAAGTAATGCATTTGCGTAGATATCAGTTACTCAAATCGTGCTGTTTTTATGGCAGTACCCCATACCTTTTTTCTGAGACAGTTTTCATATACTCTAGTGTAGTGTTTAACACTATAGTTTACTCTCACCTTCAGAATCTTGTGTTGCACATTCTCTCTGTTAACGTGTATGTGAGAATTGGTCAATGAATGTTTCACGTTTTGCATCAGTCTTGCTAATGACACGGTTCATGAATGAAAACTGTGCATTGGATCAGCCTTTAAGAAACGAGACCTAAATAAGCTGTTGTAGTACACAGTGCTTCACTGTTGTCTGGGTAACAGTTGCAATTTTCAGAGGGATTTCACATGCACTGTTCTAGTTTCTTGAAGTTTGGTTGACTCGCACCTGAGGCCATATCCTTGCACACCTAACAAAGTATTTGTTTTGGAAGGATACACTGTAGTCTTGCAACCACTAGTGAGTTCAAAAAGTATACTCTTCAAATTGAATCAGTGTGGGGGGAGGTATGATGCAGCACCCTGGGTGCTGATTATTATTATACAGTGACAGGTCATTTACATTCAAAAACGGGCACACTGATTGGTCAGCCCAACCAGCTTGCCAGTTGTAAATCGAGCATATACCAATAGAAGAAAGTCCAGTCACCCAGACTTTCTTCTGTTAATATATGCTACGGAGCTTTCTAGTTTTCTTGATTTAAAAAAATAAATAATAAAATAAACTTTGAAATTCGGACAGTTTAGAGGTACAAGAGAGACAGGACAGAGAAAATGCAAATCTGGTAACCAGGTAATAAGGTGGTAATTATCTTTCTATTTCTGCCCCGACTCTCGTACCTCTGAACTGTCCAAATTTCAAACTTTGCCCTCGTGATTAAACCACACCATCTGTGGATAAATCTTCAATGTATCACACCCAGTTGTTGATTATTGCTATAAAGGGCAACAGTGCTGAAACCAACCTTAATGGATTTATAGAGGCTTACTCCAGTGTGTACATGATTTGAATTTTAGTTTTCCATTTTCTTTGCTTTATTTGGGTAGAATTCAATCTTCTGTAGTTTTGTCACTTGCAGTTGTGACTTCAGACTGTTGTTCTTCAGCTTAGGTGTTTGTGGAAGTTTCCGTCTGCTCTGGACAGATAACAGTTGTGCTCAGCATGATTCATTTATTCATTCAACTCAGCCAGTTTCATAGTGTTTTGCTGGTGCATTTATGTCCCGCCTTTCTTTCTGTAGGTCACAAATGAGGTAAGCACAGCTATATCCAGCAAATTAAAAAAATTTGTTTTGCCTTTCGGACATGCTCATAATTTTGAGAATATGATCAGTCACATTTCTGCCTCCCATTTTTGCCACTGCTGTAGATGATAGTATCAAGTTTGAGTGTAGGATTGATTGTGACTTGGGAGTGTTTTTAATTTACCTCCTGTATGTCCACTGGTTGGTAGCCTAGCATACAATATAACAGCTTATTTAGTTTGTCAAGACAAACTTATCTTTTCGAGCTCCAGTTGAAGTCCTGCCTTTGCTGGGGATTATATTCTACAGAACTCTGGTCATACCCCGTTGATAGGGTAAACAAATGTATAGTTTAATTGAACCTCTCTGTAAGGGATTTGTATGGCCCATTGCATCCTGTCAGTTAAACTTTCCCACTGAAGACTGCAAATGTTCCTCAAGATAATACGACCTTGGAGGCTAGTATATAATATAAAGCTATGTAGGTGGTTTTGGCCCGTGGCAAACAACTGATCTGTTTTGAAATATTCAAATGAATGGAATATTGATCAGTTGCGACTCAAAGAAGCATATCTCCTCCTGCAAACAATGCATGTCCCTACAAGTTATAGAATTCCCCTCATTGGAATTATCCTCTTTTGTTGCTGGCTCATGTAGTGGTTCACTGCTTTTTAAAATGGTGATCTCATGTAAAAGGGGAGACATCTTTTCCGCTGCATTCAAGGCAGTTTGACATTTTTGAATAGAGTAAAATGTCAGACACATGCCGTCCAGTGTTCTCAGAGTATTTATGCAGCTTATGTGAGAAAGCAAACTTTTTATTGGTGTGTACTGCTAAAACATGCAATCCTGCTCTTACGCAAACGTAATTCATTTAAATTCAGTTGTCTTCCCAATATGTATGCCATCTAATGCTCTTCTGTCATAAGTGGCTATCCAGTGTTGTTGTGTTGCACATTTCCTGATGCTATATGGCATTTGATGCATTAATAAAAACATTGGTTTTCTACTGTATAAATAAACATAAACACTATCCCCCAGACCATATTGTATTCTAATGTTTCACAGACTGTTCTGCAGGGCATTCTAAGCTATTTCCAGTACTATGTGATGGTTGGTACAAAGATAACAGCACTGAACTGTTGATATGTATATCCCCAGTGGGCAGTCTGATATTTTGCCCATTAAATGCTTCCCTGTGCTGAATTTTCATTAGGACCCTTTGTCCTTTTAACACAGAGATTGCAAAACAGAAGTAGCTGATGTGTTGCAGTCTGCTGTGATTTTACAGCAATTTTTACTTTTGTGAAGTGTTCTGTAGCGGTAAGAAGCCATTGTGTCACTTGCGCGTATGTGCGTGCACATGTATACACAGTTGCATATACGTGTGCACACAAAATTAACGGGAAATTAGCATTTTTCTAGGAAAGTATTCTTTGATCCACAGTCTTAAGTGAAGAAATGTTTTTGTAGATCCAAGGAGTGTTTTTCCTTATAATCTGCCACCTTGCCTCCTTCGTCCTTTCTGGTCTAAAAGATTGACTCCTCTTGATATGATCTTGTTCACCTTTGCCAAGGACTTTTCTTTTCTTCTGGTTTCAATTGAGAAACTCCTTTAGTCTGTGGTCATCTTTTTTTTCCTTCCTCTCATAAAGTCTTTTGGTGGCTTTTCAGACATTTTCCAATAACGTTGCAATTCTTGTCCTTGTATGGCCACCAACATTGGATTAATTGCACAGTGTTTGGCTTGACTAGGGCCCATTACAACAGAAATATTCCCTCTTGCTTAGTCTGTTCTGTCTGGATATACATCAGCATTCTGGCTCTGGTGGTAGATAGGAGGTTTGGTCAACCATCTGAAATCCACTTTCTATTTGCCATCATTTTACTGCTCCCCACCCCAAGTTGATACTTCACAGCAGGATTGTTGTGCCCCAGGTACAGTAGTTTTCACTGAGCCCTCTGGCACGATCTTCTGCTACATCTTAACAACCCCAAAAAGAAAGTAGCATCCTTGTTGCACAAGGAAAACCAACAAACTTCACTGGTCTTGTCTTCGTACCAGAAGTGTTTCATTAGATGGCAGCTTCCCTTGGGGCCTATCAATATCTTGACTGCTGTCTGGGACACCTACTGTGATGGCAGTTATTTGTGTGTTTGCCAGCTGGAAGAACCATCATAAATGATCTGTTTGGTATTAGATGTAGTCAACATAAGTCATGCTGTATAGCTTGTAGATACTCCACCACCAGAAAGAACATCTCTGCTGAATTAGCCTGCTTCCTTTGAGCTCCTGGGACCTGCCTAAACTGTACTGTTAAATTGGGTTTAATAGGCTGTCTTCATTCTAGATGTGGGATACAGATTGTACTCCTTTCTGTTCATGACCCTAGATGGAATTGACCTAACTAAAATCAACATATCCTGTATGTTCCGTTCCAGGTGAACATCCTGTTAAGGTGTTCCATTGCTCCTGCAGGGTCCTTTGATATAATTTCTGGATGATTTAATACATTTTTACTGTGTCTGGATTCTGCAAGTGTGATTCTGGTTCACTCTGGGTTAAAACTGCATCTAGTGCTGTGTCGACACTGGACTTTTCTTTACACCCAGGTTTTTCAAGATGTTACTCAAAGCTATGCAGGAGAAGTGTCTCTTGATATTCCTTCACCTGGATGAGTGGCTGTTGATTGGAAGCTACAGGAGCTCCCTTGATGTTCCTCTCCTTTTGTCACTCTGTGAATGCGGTCCTAGGGATGACCTTAAATTTGAAGTTTTCTCTGATCCCAGCTTGGAATTCTTTTATTAGGACAGACACCTGTCCGTCCAGAGTTTCTTGTTGGTCCATGTTAGTGACACCAGTATTGCATACTGGCGTTCTTTGGTTTAAGTCCTGTGTGACTAATATACTTTCACTCCTACTATTTTATTTGGGCAGAATAAGACTTTGATCGGCCATTCTACCGTAGCAAGGTCTTGGGGATCATGATGTTATCTGACGTATCCAGCCCCTGGTGCTGCTGCATCTTCAAGCCTTGATTGCTATCCAGCCCCTGGTGCTGCTGCATCTTCAAGCCTTGATTGCTATCTTCTTGGTGGTGACAGCACACTAGAGGATATGGTTACTGCACTGGCTTATGAGGTTTAATTGGCTACATGATCACCTTGGTCCTATAGACCATGTTTTGGAGTTGAGACCTTTTTGCTGAACCTTGCAGTAGTGGTCATTCCCAACCATTTTCTGGCATGTCTTCTCTTTCTGCATGTTTTGCAGCTCTTCAGCATAGATTCTTTACTCGTAGGTTGGGGATCCCACGTAGGCTGCCACATATTCTAAGGATACATCACATATGGTAGACATTAAGGGGCAGTTGTGTTACTCACATTGATGAGAGCTCCATTTTTGTCCTTTCAAAACATTAAGTCATTAGTGAGTTGAGGGATACTACTGAGGTGATAAAATAGCTTGTATGTAACTGAAGCTGTCCTTCAAAACACTACCCCTTTTACTAGCAGCAGGCTAAGGGCTAACAACTGTAATAAAAGGGAGTACAAAAAGTAGACGTGACAGAGCAAGAAGAATTTTAAATCTGGGAAGCCATCTGGGACCATTCTGAATAGTCAAAATGAGCAAACCTGTCTCAACTGCAAACCAAGTCCATCTCCCCCTTTCCTTTTCCTCCTCATCTCTAACCAAGTGGTAGACCAGCTAAGTTTCATCAGGGACAACTGATTGAGAATTATTTTGGGCATATGGGCCTTAAACATTGACTTATTGGTGTACAGGATTGAGTTTTGGTTTCTTCCCTTATTTCATGCGATGTCGCTTAGCCTGGTAGACCAGATGGAGCTTGCCATCCACCTCTTTCACCACCTAGAACACCAGTAAGGTGGTACACTTTGGGAAGGCTCAGATTCTGGTGCAGATTCTTCCTGGTATCCAAAAGAGATGGACCTCTGAGACCAGTTCCAGATGTACTAAACTTGACCATTTTCAAAAAATGCTTAGTTTCAGTATTCTCACCCTGCAGTCCCTTCTCCCACTGTTGATGCTTCATGGTCACACTGGACTTGAATGATGCCTACCTTCACTTTCCAGTATGCCAGGAACACAAAATTCTCAGGTTTAGAGCAGTGGATCACTTTGTTCAAGTTATACCCTTGTCCCTCAGGCTGTCTTGTGCTCCCAGTGTATTTACTAAGTATAAGGCATTCATGTTTTCCTATGTGTAGATATGTACCAGATACAGGCAGGGGAAGCTGAAATTCACTCTGGACTGCCTACAGAACTTGAGATTTTTTTCAGGTCCCTAAATCCAGTTTGGCACTCACCACATCCAGTCTCTTCCTAGGGGCCACTCGAGACAGAGAGGAGTGCATAGCATTCTTACACATAAAAAGCCCTTGTTCCTGCAGAATTTCTTCATACAAGCCCAGAGGACGTCCATGACTGCAGGAAGTAATTTACCTACTGGCCTTCTTCAGTGAGAGTAAACAAGAGTATGCCTTTGACACATGAACACAGCTAATACTTGATAACCAATACTTTGTACAAGGCTTGGAGAGCTCATTCCGGCAACCAGAAGCTCCAGAATACATGGACCCCAGCCCAGAAAAAAAAGACCTTTACATCAATACAAGAGAGATCTAGGCAGTCATCTTTTCTTTCAAAACCTTCCAAGCTGTATGGAAGGCTGGAATGCTTAGGTGTTAACTGAGACGTGCACAGATGTAGGAAGAGAGACCTTTTTAATCTGCTTTTCTCTACTGAGGGAAGGGCTTGCATTTGACATGCACTCGCAGTCCAGGTGGATTTCCAGCTGCATTTTCTGCCATAATTCAGCTATATATCCATTGGCAAATGCTGCAGTTAGTAGTCTTCACCAGAAGAGAGGCTTCCTCCAGTGCTTCCTTCAGAATGTCTCCATTAGCATCTATGCCACAACAACCTGGCCCTTGGTGTATTCACATTAAAGCAGCATTATTCTATTAATCCCAGCTCAGGGAGTTGGACCACATTTAGTAAGTCATTTCTCCAGGACTTGGCTACCTGATGTGTCATGTAGGCAAATCCTGTGACATTGTTTACTTCATGGTACTACATGTGTCTGTTCTCAAAGAAAGGCCATATTAAGAAAAACCCTTTGTTATAACAGATAATGTTTTTGCCATATCATTTCATTCATTAGTCAGTCCTGTCTTGGTGTTTCAGGGATCCTGCCATCTGCTTCTGGGTGCGAGAGCCTTCTTGTCATCAGTTTTGTTTGAGATCCCTGTAAGCTGGGCAGGTATATGTATTCCTGTATCACTTGTTTAATAAAATGATGTCAAACCTATGTTACTTCTTGATTTGTAGGAAGGTGCTTGCTAGTTGCTAGAGGCTGAGCTGCCAGGCTTTGGGAATCAAACTTTTGTAGCCATGACATTGTCGCAGCATGCCTCAGCTGGCTGTATGGACATCCTCTGACTGGGAAGAGTAGTGCTCTGTACAGGATCCGTCAGAGGGACCTTGTATATCAACTGAAAGGATATGAACATATCTGTTATATACCCCCGAATGGCAGTGTTTGATATATTAGCCTGCCTAAGTTGTCTTAAGGCTAGTCCTAGAACTGTTTGGATTCTTTCCTGTTTAGGAATCGTCCGTGATAACAAGAAGTGTTTGCTCCACTCAGGCAGACTTTTATAGGTTCATAGGTAATTATTAAGCTAGCTGCCCTAGTGGGCCATTTTAAGCCTAGCTATTTTCGCTTTTTGCCCTTAAATTAACTTATCCCATTTGGTTATAGATTTGCCTTACCCATCCCATAGTCAGAAATTGTATATTACCACTAATGGTGATAACTGGGAGAGGTTCTCCCGTTCGATTCTCGGCTGGAACGCCTTCTGTGTGGAGTCTGCATGTCCTCCTCTTGGTCTAGTTACGCAAAGACATGCAGGTAGGTGCGTGGGTGAATGAATGTGCCTTCTTTGAAGGTTGGGCATCGGGCTGGCAACTCGGCACCGTAAAGATCCACTGACAGTCATTAGTGGACCGGAGTTCCACTGTGGCGACCCCTAACGGGGAAAAGCCAAAAGACTTTTTAATACCAAAGATAATTAGAGAGGATTCATGCATGGGATGAAGCATTTAGGAGCGGCCTCTTCCTGTTAAGTAGTACAGGGGCAATCCCAGTGTAAATTTTGTTTCCCATCCATAGATCCAAGTTGTGCTTGAATATGGACAAGGATAACCTTTGCTTTATGTGGATGGGGAGTTTGTTTCAGAGTAGCAGTATCCTCAGAGTTATACCTGTCCCTCCAAACGTTTGTCTTGATGTTGCAGAAGACGTTTAGATCCTTAGACTGAGTGCTTCTGATGCCATTTGACTTGTGCAGTAAATTTGTCAGTATTTGGTTGGAGGATGCCTTGTATGCAAAAGACAGGTCACCTCTTTGCAGTCTGTAGAACACCAAGTGTAGTGAAAGGGCTTTGAGTCAGTCCATATAGGACATTTTGTTTAGGCCTTGTATTCTTTTAGGCAAGTTATCTCTGTGGGTATTCTGGCTGCATGTGTCTGGACAGATATGCTCCAAAGGGAGGATTATACTCCGTGATTGGTCTATTGAAGGCTGTGTAAAGTGGGACAATGACATCCCTAGATCTAGACACAGTGCCTTTGCTTATAAGCTGTGCAATATAGAAGGACTTTCTTACAGCGATTGACACACACTGGTCGAAAGACCACTGCCCACAAAAGTTCCCAAATCCCAAACAACTGGGGCAACTCTTAGGGTTGTATTGCCAGTGTGGGAGTTTCCTGGAGTAGATAACTTCCCAAAGGATGTAGTAATGTAGTTTTTAGCTTTTAGTTTCAGTCCATGATTATGGCACCAGTTATTTATTTGGGAAAAACCTGCAGGATAGCCAAGCCATTTGGGGATTGAATGACTGCTCCTAGCCTGCAGCCACCTGCAAACTTAGTCATGCAGAGCCATTTGGTATTGACTTCAGAAAATTAGATGGCAAACTGGAGGGGTCTCGGCACAGAACCTTGGGGGGCCTGCTCTGGTGACTGGTCTGTTTGTGGAGGTAACCTGTTTGGACTCCTTGTGTCCTATCGGCGAGCCATTTGACAATCCAGTGGGTGTGACATAAGGGGGTTTATTCCCAGTTTATTTAGCTTTTCTACTGTGTCCAAGTGGTGAATTGTATCAAAACCTTTGTCCAGGTTGAGGTGTACAGTGTGTACCATTTTGCCCTCTTCCATTGGTTTGGTGGCCTTTCCAAAAAAGTCCATCAGGTTGAGTAAGCATGACCTTCACTTGATGAATCCAAGCTGAGACAGGTCTAGTGTTTGGAGGTTCCCTCTGTTCTGATTGATTAGTTCCATGATGAGCATTTCCATGGCTTTGCATATGAGGCTGGTTAGACTTATGGGTCTGTAATTGCCTGGGTCCTCCCTTATGTAGGGGGAATGACTCTAGCTGTTCTATATTCACTTGGTACAAAACCTGTATGTAAGCTGAGACTGAACAGTGTTAAGGGTGTGGCTAACTCGTGATTCATTCTATTTAAGATGCATCCAGAGATATTTTCATAACTCACTGATGCAATATTTTTAGCTTTTGATAGCATTTTTAAGACTTGGTCTTGTGAAATAGCTTGAGGTGAGTTAATGTATATTTTTTTATTTGACGTTTGTTTACCGCGATAGTCCAACAGGGCCAATCAGAGTCCATTTTCAATGAAGGCCCAGGGATAAAAGCTCCAAAACATAACAGATACTTGTGGTGGTTGTTGTGGTGGTTGTTTTCCCGGTTAGGGGTCGCCACAGCTGAACTCTGGTCCGCTAATGATTGGCAGTTGTTTTTTATGGTGTCGAGTTGCCAGCTCGATGCCCAACCTTTAACGAAGGCACACCCATTCAACGCATGTCTTTCGAACGCCCACTTGACCACAGGGAGGACATGCAGACTCCACACAGAAGGCACTCCCAACCCAAGTTGAGAATCGAATGGGAGAACCTCTTGCTGTGAGGCAACAATGCTACCGCAAGTAATGCAATAACATTTAAATAGTTACAAAAAATACAATAAAATTTAAAATACAAAATGAAACAAGTCATAAACAAGGCTTGGTATTTTATATATTCTGTCTAATAGTAAATATCTGGAAGAATTTGATAGAGATTATAAAAGAAGAAAAGCAAAAAAAAAACACATGAGCATATTTCCATGCATTTTTCCAGTTTATTATAAACGACCACTAGGGTAAGAGTTTTGAAAGTGTAGTTTCTACTCTCAGAAGAAGAAATAAATGAGATGGTACTGAATGTATAAAGGAAAGAGAGGACAACAGGATTTAGTGAAGGAAGGTTATGGTTAGCTAGTACATAGAAAGGATGAGTGAGAATTTGGTTATTCTAGGCTAGAGGAAGAGAAAGGGGAAATTATAGCAGAAAAAAATCATATGTAATCAGGTTTAGTGCCAAAGCAGATCCTAGTCAAATAGTTTTAAAGGAAGAAAAGTTTTGGTTAGCTGAGGGAAGAGAGTTCAGGCTTTAGCCACAGAATAAGAGCAAAGACACTGACCATCAGATTTGTTAAGTTTATACCCGACCAGAAGTGGTTTGTTTTTTGATCTGAGAGATCTTTTGGGTTGGTGGTCGTTAAATGAAGTGAGAACAGGCCAAGGGTTTGTGTATTAATTTGTGGGCATTTGTAAGTTGTAGATAGGAAAGGTAGTGAGAGTTCAAGCCACGTAAGAGAATGCAAAGCTTTACAGTGATGAGTGGGATTTTTAGCATTTGTAGCAAACTTGGCGATTTTGTTGTAACACATTCCTAATTTTGTTTTTAGTGAGGATTGTAGATTGGTAACTATAGGAGCAGGAGCACCATGCACGAGTGAGGGAAGAAGATGGGTGGAAGCAAGTCTATTTATTTAGTAGAAGCATTGAGAAAGCGCTCGTGCCGATAAAGAATGCCAAGTTTCTGATGTGGAGTTTTAACATTATATTGTATGTGTAGGTCAGATTTTAAGAGATCAATTACTACCCCAAGTAGTTTGGTATAAGGAACAACATCTATGTGTTTTGTGAGAGTATATTGAAATGAGATTTATGAAAAGTTGTTTTAGGGGTGATGAGGAGTAACTTATTTTTTGTGGGTTGAGTATCAGTTCTGTATAGATAGGGAGAGAGAGTCCTGCCATTTGACTGCCTGTTGTGTGTTTGATAGGTAGCTAGAGAACCATTTAAGAGAAAGTTTGGCGAGACCAGTGTTAGCTTATTTAGTAGTAAGGCAGTTTCAAAGGCCTTTGATCAGTCGAGGAAAAGAGAAGAAACCATTTTACCAGAGTCTGTTGCTCTATTTATAGTGTTCATGAAAGATATCAAGGCAGTCATTGTACTATGAGCTGCTTTAAATCCATGCTGTGTTGATGTTAGGAGTTGATTGAGATGAAGTTTAAAAACTGAGTATGGGCACATTTTCCTAGTTTTGAGATTGGGGACAGGATGGCAATAGGACAATGGTTAGAAATATCTGTAGTTACCTCCTTTATATAGAGGTAGAATAAATGATCTTTTCCAGAGATTTGGTACATAGGATTCATTGATGGCCTGTTAATAAGTCTGCTAATAGGATATGTAGTGACTGCTTTGCCAACTTTAAATATTTTTTAGGAAGATTGTCACCACAGATGGAGCCTGGCTTGAGTTTACGTAGTAGCCTTTTTATGGTGTTAGTTGACACAGGATTAAGAGTGAAGTTAGGAGGAGGAATAGCAGTAGCATGAGTTAATTGATAGGAAGTAGATTTTGTAGGGAGAGGACTGGTTAGGTTGTTTCCTTGGTTATGGAAGGGTGGGGGAGGAGGGGAGGGAAGCTGGGAAGTGCTAGCAGTGAGTTTAGATATGTTTTTAATGAAGTGAGAGTTGAAAAGTGTGGCAGTTTACGTGGGTGTCTTATCAGGATATAGAGGATTCATTTTAGAACCAGGGTTGAGTATTGTAGAAATTGATGACCAGAATTTTTTTTAGGATTCAGCTCGTTTGTGGTTTGAGAGGGTATTTTTTATCTTTGATTACTTTTTTTTTTTTTTTTTTTTTTAACCTGGTTATGGGTTGCTTAAATTTCAACAGGTCTGAAGGGGTTGTTTTTTTTTTTTTAAAGTAATTCACAGCTTCATCTACAGGTAGTGTTTTTAGGATATTCAGGTTTTATAGTAAAAAAGTGTCTTGGTCAAAGTCAGTCAGATTGCGTATATCTTGAAGGACAGATAGAGGGGAGAGAAGGGGTGAAGTTAGTTAAATTTATCACCCAGTAAGTTTACTAAATCTTTAAGCTCAGTGTAGGTAACATTGTTCACAATCAGCTCAGCACATTGCTGTGTTGTGCTTTTGAGATTACGAACATAACTAAAAAAGGCCTTGTGATTGTTTTTGGCTTGGGTAGCTATTTTAGTCTTAAACTTGGCTTTGGGGTTTTTTATTAAGCTCATGAGTGATTTGTTTATTTTGGTGAACAAAGCTGTTGCATTCTAGGAATTACTCTTACTATTGGTCAAAATTCCTTTCCTTTTATTGTGGTTCCTTCATGTGGGTTTGTTTATGGGGTTTGACTTGAGCTTGTTCCTATGGGGTACAGCTGTATTTATGTAGCTGTTTGCATGCTGGTATAGCGTGGTGGTGTGCATGTCCTTGTATTCAGTCGAGTTATCCCGCTTTGGTGGGGATTTGAAGTTTGACAGTGTTATCACTTAGGGGTAGATAGTTTGTCAAGAAATTTCTAAAGTTACCTTAGGTGGAAGGTATCTCTGATTTCAGTTTTATTTCAGAGGAGGTGACTTTATGGTCAGACCTAACAAGTGATGTACATAAGCAAGGGATGGTGCAGGGTGCTTCCTATTAGTAAGGACAAGATCCAAGATGTTATTCTGTCAGTAGGTACTCTGTTCTAGAGCATTTGCACTGACAAAGTCCAGGAATCTCTGTGCTATTGGTGGTGTAGGTTTTTCAGTCTATAGTTGGATAGTTTAGATCACCTAGGAAAATGGTATTGGGTTTAATGAGTGATTGTGGTGGTTGTAGATGGGTATTGTGGCTTTTTTTGTCATGGAAGATCTATCACTAGCTAATATATGGTAATTTTTTTCATTGGGAAATTTGATGTTACATTTTGATTCTTTGAAGTTCATTTGACTCAAAGTGCTGTATGGGCTTTACAGTACAGCCATACCAATGCCTCTCTACAAGTCTACTGACCTACCACTTGGCATCAAATGAGGCAGTTCTTGCACTATAGTCTATGTAAAACATTTGTCCTATCCATATAAAAAATGTATCACCCCCCCCCCCCTCTCCCAACACACACACACACACACCAAACCTCAACATCTTGGCACCAGAATCTGGGACAAAGCCAAAATTAGTGGGTGTCAAAGGCACAAAAATAGGAACAGATTTTAAATATTTTTCTTAATTTAGAAAATTGATAGAATGGTTTTGCACTGACATGCGTTTTCTGAAGTATATGAAGTCTAAAACGCCAAAAAGCATGAGGGCTTTCAAACTGTCAGTTACATGATCACAGTTGCATGGTAACTTGTGAAACTATCTCTGTCCTGTTCTTTAAAGGTTTGCCAGTTAAGCTGCTTTTATCACTTACCTGACAGTTTACAAATTGTCCATTAAGTGATCATGATCACTTAGATTTATTGCTTGTAAGCTGTCAGACTTTTAAATGTTCAGTATGTCCGACAAGGTGGCATCCAAGGCACATGCCTAATCTGTCCCACCCTTGCTAAGACACTAGGACAAAACCTGTCCAGTGAACGAATACCTGTAGACTAGACATAGTCTACCACCCTAGTTAACTACATCATCAATAAAACACCCTTAAAAATTGATTCACTAGTCAGGGATCTAGGAACTAATGTAGATAGTAACCTAACCTTTAACCAACATGTGACTAGGGTCGCAAGAAAATTGTATTTTGCTCAACTTATAAACAATGACATGGCACCTAGGTCCAGAGTAGTCATGCCACTGTACTAGTCTCTCATCAGATCCTTCGTAGAGTATATGCCACCTTCAGTATGTACCTGACCAGACACATGCAGCAACTGGAACATCCACAAAAGTTCCTTACAAAAATAGTACAGGGAGTAAACACAAAATCCCATGCTGATCACCTCAACGCTCTGTCTCTTTACTTGATATTATACAGACTTGAGAGCTGATCTTGCCTGACATACAGGGCACCCTAGACCCTGTTCTGATGAACCTTTTGCACATCTGAAAAACAAGCTACTAGATTAAGAGCCTTAAATTTTGTTTGCAACATAGATGCCGACATGTTGGAGGGACAGATATGTTTCTCAGAGGATTCTCAATCTCTGGAACAGGCTCCCCACCCATGTGAAGCAGAGTTCCTCAGTATCCCTTTTTAAGTCCAGCCTGGATGAATGAATGGGTAATCAGAAATTCACCCCTGGACTGGCTCCTATATCTGATGGACAAAGGCAGTTAGTAAATCCACCACCTCTGTAAATCAAATTTGTGGGTCAAATTTGGGTTGCATGGCTAGGCTTACAAGGGGCCCAAGTGGTTGTTAGCCTAGTGTACACTTATGAGTCTTTGAACTTTGTCCAGTACTTAATTGCAGTTATTTTTATACTATAGGCAACAAACCTCTGTGTACACCAAAAATCTGCTAAAACTGTTTTTTTTGTTTACTCTGCCACCACAAATATCCATTTTCACAGGCCACCAAGCTATTTTTTTTTACTTGCCTGCAGCATTTACTCTGATTTCTACAAAAGAGCACATGATGAAACTGATGATAATCTTAATTGTAGTTTTATTTCCCTTTTTCCGTAAAAAGTACACTGCAAAAAATGCTATTCTACATGCTTAAAACTTGCACCAGCTAAACAACATCCTTCACCTTCCCATTTCTTTCAAACAGTAGCTTTGATTGATGTCTTTTCCTGGGACAACAAGCAGGTCAGAATCTGTAAGAATGATCTCCACTATTTGGCTTGATGGGCCAGTCTACTTTTATATGACATTATGGGGGGATGATTTTCCTCTTCCACTACTTTACTTTCATACATACCTCTCAGCTTTCTAGAAATTTGCTTAGTATTTTTGGTCTGTCTTCATAAAATGTGTGGTTTTCTGAAGTCACTTAATAGACTTTTGAGTTTGACATTTTAGCCTTCAGAAATGTATGCTAATGAAAAATTTCTTGCTCTAGCAACTTTCCGAGATAATAAGAGTAGTATTTAAAATCTGTCCCTTATTTGAGGACTTCGTCCCACAGGTTGAGAGTTGTACTTTCACAGACATAGTGAAGAACTGATTCATCTGTTCCTCTTCTGCTTATCTTTTCCCATGCTTATTGGAACAGTGCTGTGAGGTGATGTGACATTGCAAGGTATTGCCAGCTGTACCAGAAGTTAGACCTTGCACGTGTGGCATATGCCAGCATGGCTGGCTGAAGTTTTGTAAATAATCCCGTGTCAATATTAAGTATTCTCCTGCTGTCTGTTGTATTAAATAGTTTGACGTTGTCATTTTGGCTGGTCTTTTAGAGAATGCTTTTAACATCTTGAGAGCTTGTGCTTATTTTAGTGACACTGTGGTCATTCAGATAAGCCTTACTGCTTCAGTCACACACTACCATATATATATATCGGTATTAATTTGACACAGTATAATTGGTTACCCTTTGTAAGAGCCTTAGAGTATTTGACTGGTGCAGCAGTCTACCTGGTAGTTTGGAGAGAGGGGACACAACCTGGTGAATGTCGGCCTTTCCTGGGTGTGTGTGTGGGCAGGGTGTGTTTGTGCGCACGTGTGGGTGGGGTGGTGTTTGTGGGCTGGGGGGGTGTTGGCGTTAAAAATCAGATATTCAAGCGTGTGTGTCAGATACTTGGAAATGGGACACAGTGCTCAAAGGCGAATCTTGTTTGGGGGGACACAGTGCTCCAAGGCGAATCTTGTTTGGGGTCTGGAGAGACCGAATCCAGTCCCGGTGGAGCATGCACCCTGTTTCCTCTTGAGGGAAATTGTGCTATATGCAGAGAGCTGCATTTGAAATGCTATGGAAATCCATTCCTGTTCTTAGTGACTGCTGCTCATCAGTGTCAGTGGTGATGACTGGAGCTCCTTGATTACTGGCCCAGGGTAAAGTGTGGCTTATCACAGGTGGTTCTGTTTTTTTTTTTTTTTTTGCAGATGTTTAGGCTGTTTCGTTGTTGCTTTTTTATCTGTGTCTCTAGCTCACACATGGTTATAGTGAGCTAGTTAACAGTGTGGTTCTGTAGCTGTGCATTCTGTCTGTGAAATGTAGTGTAACAGTTTGGTTTTGTTTTTCTCTATGGTGCTGTTTTTTTTTCTGTTTTTGGATTGCGGTACAGCGTAATAGAATGATGTATGCATTTTAGTCAGTAGTATATGGACTTATAAATTGCATTAATTTCACAGTAGTAGTTGTCTTCTGTAATTAACGGTAATGTAAACATTACTAAGCAGAAGAGACAGTAAAGCTTAGGTGATTGTATGATAACAGTGGGGGGTGCATTATTGGCTACTGTGACTTTTGTATGTAGCAGTGATAAAAGGTGATAGTGGAGGGGAATGTGTTCAGATTATAAATGAATTTGATTTGGACAGTAGATCCTGTGATAAGTGGCTGTAGGCAGGGTAATGCAAGTGAGGTATAAGGAAGTTATAGTAACAATATAGTTTTATTATATTTTGTATGCATGTTTAATAGGGAAGGGAGTACAGACATAGTATTGAGTTTGAAATGTTTGTTTAGAGAAGGTGTGTTGTAGTGAGATTGACAAAAACTGGCACAGAGCTTAACCGCCAGGTCTACTTCTAATGATCGAAAGACCACTTACCCGAAACTGAATTTACCAAGATGACAACACCGAACTGTTAATTTACCAAACAATCCCACTACCGATTTTTTTTTTTTAACAGGGAAAGTATGCACTTCGCCAACATTGAATGAAGAAACTCACTGCGGTATGTCAAGCCCTCCCAAGTGGGGGGGGGGCTATGCCCTCCATGTGGGGGTCTGTGCCTCCTACAACCCCCTAACTAAATATAGCAACTCCATGGTTGCACTGGAGTGTTGTTGGCCAAGTGCATGCGTTCCCTGCTAAAATATTCTGGTAGTGTGATCGGTAAATTAATAGTTCACTGTTGTCATCTCTGTAAATTGTTTCGGGTATGTGATCTTTTGATTATTAAAAGTAGACCCTAACAGGCATACCCAGTACCAAAAGAATAAGCCCTGGTCAGAAACTTTTTTTGTGAGAAATGTAGACTCCCATAATTTGGCAAGGTAAATCTTTAGGTGTCTGCTACAGCTGTTTTTAACAGAGTGATTGCAGATACAGAGGTGGGTGATAGTATTGTGTAAGGCATTTTCAGCACATTATGATATACGTAATCCATCGCAAATACAGTTACCATCAAAAAATCAGAAACGAGATGCATCAAATTCCTGTACAAACCATACTAAAACATAACCAACTATAAAGTGAGTCATTGTGTTGTCTTCATATAACATCCTACCTTTTCACGTGACTGCTATTGTCCTCTCTCTGTCAGAAGTCATTGTGTTGTCTTCACATAACCTCCTACCTTTTCACGTGACTGCTATTGTCCTCTCTCTGTCAGAAGTCATTGTGTTGTCTTCATATAACCTCCTACCTTTTCACGTGACTGCTATTGTCCTCTCTCTGTCAGAAGTCATTGTGTTGTCTTCATATAACCTCCTACCTTTTCACGTGACTGCTATTGTCCTCTCTCTGTCAGAAGTCATTGTGTTGTCTTCATATAACCTCCTACCTTTTCACGTGACTGCTATTGTCCTCTCTCTGTCAGAAGTCATTGTGTTGTCTTCATATAACCTCCTACCTTTTCACGTGACTGCTATTGTCCTCTCTCTGTCAGAAGTCATTGTGTTGTCTTCATATAACCTCCTACCTTTTCACGTGACTGCTATTGTCCTCCCTCTGTCAGAAGTCATTGTGTTGTCTTCATATAACCTCCTACCTTTTCACGTGACTGCTATTGTCCTCTCTCTGTCAGAAGTCATTGTGTTGTCTTCATATAACCTCCTACCTTTTCACGTGACTGCTATTGTCCTCTCTCTGTCAGAAGTCATTGTGTTGTCTTCATATAACCTCCTACCTTTTCACGTGACTGCTATTGTCCTCTCTCTGTCAGAAGTCATTGTGTTGTCTTCATATAACATCCTACCTTTTCACGTGACTGCTATTGTCCTCTCTCTGTCAGAAGTCATTGTGTTGTCTTCATATAACCTCCTACCTTTTCACGTGACTGCTATTGTCCTCTCTCTGTCAGAAGTCATTGTGTTGTCTTCATATAACCTCCTACCTTTTCACGTGACTGCTATTGTCCTCTCTCTGTCAGAAGTCATTGTGTTGTCTTCATATAACCTCCTACCTTTTCACGTGACTGCTATTGTCCTCCCTCTGTCAGAAGTCATTGTGTTGTCTTCATATAACCTCCTACCTTTTCACGTGACTGCTATTGTCCTCTCTCTGTCAGAAGTCATTGTGTTGTCTTCATATAACCTCCTACCTTTTCACGTGACTGCTATTGTCCTCTCTGTCAGAAGTCATTGTGTTGTCTTCATATAACCTCCTACCTTTTCACGTGACTGCTATTGTCCTCTCTCTGTCAGAAGTCATTGTGTTGTCTTCATATAACCTCCTACCTTTTCACGTGACTGCTATTGTCCTCTCTCTGTCAGAAGTCATTGTGTTGACTTCATATAACCTCCTACCTTTTCACGTGACTGCTATTGTCCTCTCTCTGTCAGAAGTCATTGTGTTGTCTTCATATAACCTCCTACCTTTTCACGTGACTGCTATTGTCCTCTCTCTGTCAGAAGTCATTGTGTTGTCTTCATATAACCTCCTACCTTTTCACGTGACTGCTATTGTCCTCTCTCTGTCAGAAAACCTCATCTGACGTGACAGCATTTGTGATGCTTTGCTGTACCTCCTCTTGTTTTCCTCATTGTATTTTTTTCCAGGCGTCTGCCGCATTTAGATGGCTGTCTATTGTCAATTATCCAAAACGTCAATTATCAGAACCAGCCTTCCAAAGTTTTTGGGTAGGAAAAATCATAGTCTGAATATATAAACATTATACATATTTGCTTAGGCATGTTTTTGGAGCTTGTAGGCAGCTCGTGTGAAAAATATTCTTTGTCACTGAATGGTTAAAATGCGTATTCATGCGTGCAGAAAAAAACAAGATTTTAGAAGATTTTTATCCAGTTCAGTTATATGTTTGATCATCCGAACTATCCTAGGTCCTAATTAGTTCAGATAATCAACTCTGCTGTACTTGCTTTTGATTTAGCAGGCCAGTTGTACCAACTTTCATGTTGCTTTATCATGTCACTGTTTTCCCAATTCTGCAGTTGTTTTGCAAACAATATTTGACACCCTCGCATTCTTTTAAGATACAGCCGTTATAAATGTGTATAAAAAAAATGCTCCAATGAAGAATTATTCATTCCCAGTCAGGCAGACCCATCCTCTCAAACGTAGAAAGCATTAATGTCTTATTGGCACCCAGGAGAGCTCAGGGTACCATGTGCTGTGACTTATTACCTAGCTGAGTGATGGGCTGTAAGGTATACCTTGGAGACTACACTTCTGTTTTAACTAGCTTCTAAACCTTAGGTGGCTGTTACTGTTTGGCATTTCTAGCTTACCCTGTTTTGTGTGTTCTTGTGAATGGATTCACTTATCTTTACACACTGTAAAACTATCTTGGCGCAGTAACCAGAAATTGAATCTGTATTTCTTGTTATAATGCAGCATTGGTCTCCCTGAGCAGTTATGAAACTATGTATGGATAATGTCTTTTGGCATAATCATTGCTGCACTGCATAAATATAAAACATTAAATTGAATGTGCGCATAACTATGTATATTTTACCAAATTTTCTAAGATCTGAGTGTATAAAGTAAGTTTTAAGTGGTGGTCAAAGCTGTTTGCATTTACTGCTCATTGTGATAATCCTGTTTAGATTCCTATCCATCTCATTTGAGAGTGATTTTCTATTAAAGGTATCACTGTGCCATACACATTTTAACAGTTTTAAAGCAAATATAGTAAGAATGGTTTCTTCACTTTCTACTGTCCTGGCAATAGTTCAAAAACAAAAGTGAAAACACCCTCATTACTTAGTCTATCTGATCAGTTATTGCATTTTCTTTGCCAGTTTCAAAGCTGTTTCATCATGTTAGAACTCTGACAGGGTATGAACATGACCGATAAAGAAAAGACAGCCCACATATGATAACAGTATGGCTTTTAGCATCTTTTTAAGCAAACTAAGTCATGACACTGTTTTTTCATATTAGCAGGAGCAGCCCTAGGTCATCTGGTGCCCTAGACAAAAGGGCTTCATGGCGTACCACACCACCCAGTGCCCCATCCTGGTCTTACCTACATTAAATGAAAACTAGAAAAGTGCCCCTGCTAGAGTGGCGCCCTAGGCGGTCGCCTAGTTGGCCTATGCCTAAGGCCGGCTGTGCATATTAGTGAGCAAAATGTTCTCTGTTGCCAAGAACTAGCATATTAGTGAGCAAAATGTTCTCTGTTGCCAAGAACTAGTATGATGCTGCACTGTAAATGGACTGGGAATTGAACAGAGAAGTTGGGAGGTATAGAACATGGAATTTAGAGTCAATCAGTAGAGGACATTCCCTTGAATCAAGATCTCATTTTGTAAAGGTTTTGCAGTAGATTTGTACAGAAATAACTTCAACCCACACATTACATAGCAGTGTTTTTTTTTTCAGTTGTATCATTAAAGACCAAGCAGTGACATTTGGATGTGAAGTGGGGCCCACTCAAACTTTGTCAATCCTTCTCAAAGTTTGTTTTCTTATGTTACTTACATATTGTATTTGTCTGGTTTATTTTTTTCCTGCTTTCAAAATATCAGATTGTCAAATTACCTTTGTAGACTCGTTATACTGGGGAAATACAGCCTTCAGGGCAGTTTTACTAGAGAGGTAAATGGCCAGCATGTGTACATTGATAGGGAAAAAAAATTGTAAAGTTCATGTAGTAATATTGAGTAGTTGCTTTATGACTGCAGTACAGAACTTGTAGGAAACAGAATGTAGTAAAACATTCAAAGATCCTCTTCTCATTGCTAACCTGTTATGTAATAAAACAGGCCCATGTTCTACTAGGTGTTGGTCACCTTTCACTTTCTGTGTGGTTTCATGTTATTTATCACTCATTGTGGTTCCAGTCGGTCTGATTTTGGTTCTTCCCAAAATTTTACATGTAATACTCCTGAATCGTAGCACCCTGAAGAAAAAGCATTTCTGGGTTGTTTTAACTGACAAGGGCATCGCCGATTGCCTCCTTCTCTTCTTACATTATTTGTGTATTTATTTTGTGGATAGCTAATGAGAGCTGCAGTAGTTGTGTTTACGTGTTTGTTTTTAATGCTTGTTTTATCCAGTTCATAGTTTTGGAGAGCCAAAACCTGTCCCCACCAGCAGGGAAGGGCAGAAACATTTCTCACAAAGTGGGTCAAAAGTGCTTTAAGACTTGTCTTATAGCCAAAGACTACAGCAACTCTTCCTTTTTATCTGTATCTTTTTATTTATTTTATTTATGTAACATTTGTTTTATCGAGAAAGTCCTACTTGGAATGAGCCAATTTTCAATGGAGGCCCAGGACGAAGCACTCCAGACGCGTGTCTTTGTAAAGTGGGAGGAAACCCACACAAATGCAAGGAGGACAAGCAGACTGTGCACAAAAAGCACCCCAGCCAAAGAATCGAACCAGAGAACCTCTTGCTGTGAGGCGACAAAGCAAACAGCTGCACCACTGCGCCATCCTTAATACTTTCCTTGAGGAAATCCATGAGTGACATACGAGCATTAAAAATACTCCCTTACTATATGATACTTTTTATTTTATCCAGTGATCCAAACACAAGGGTACCTGTTCTCAGTAAAAATGCATACTGAACCAAGACAATTGCCCACTAAACCTTTCATGCTTTAATAAACTCCTCATGTTTGTACTAGTTAAAAATTGTTACGTCAACCACACAAGTAAGTGATGGGTCACCATAGTATTTTTTGCCTTTTTGCTAGAGTAGCACTTCAGTACATGTTAGAGGTACAGTTAATGAATTTAAAAAGCTGTACTGCAGTGCATTATGAACACATCTTTGCTAAAGTGATGTGCAAGTTATTGCCATTTTAGCTGTATTTTGCCTGTAGTCACAAATGTTGACTGCTAAATTTTATGCAGGCCTTCCCATTTAAGACTAGAAAAAGGGCAAGAGTAAAATGCTAGTACCACGTTGGCCACAATACTTTGTATCTCTGGCAGTAAGGAGGTTAATGCTTGCCATTATTTTACTCTTGCTAAGCAGAGCTTTTGTTCTTTAATGAGCATACAATTAAAATAGATAAAGTTTAAAAAAATGTGCATTTGTGTACATGAAATGAGAGAGATTGAAAAAGCCATTATTTTATCCTCACTAAGTGGTGTTTTTGCTGTGCGGTGGTGGTGCTGCGGTAGCATTGTCGCCTCACAGACGTTGCCCATTCAATTCTCAATTAGAGCGTCTTCTGTGTGGTGACATGCATGAACGGGCGTTCCTTCATTGAAGGTTGTGCGTTAGGCCCGGCAAGCCAGCACGTAAAACTCTACTGTCAATCATTGGCAGACTGGAGTTCCGCTGTGGCGACCCCTAACCGGGAAAAGCCAAAAGACACAAACAGTCAGTATAAAATAAAAGTAACTGATTGATTAAAAAAAAAAAATGGTGTGCATGCTTAGTGTATATAAAAGTGTAAGTGTGTGTCTCTGTGTGTGTGTGTCTCTGTGTGTGTGTGTCTCTGTGTGTGTGTGTCTCTGTGTGTGTGTGTGTCTCTCTGTGTGTGTGTGTGTCTCTGTGTGTGTGTGTGTGTGTCTCTGTGTGTGTGTGTGTCTCTGTGTGTGTGTGTCTCTGTGTGTGTGTGTGTGTGTCTCTGTGTGTGTGTGTCTCTGTGTGTGTGTGTGTGTCTCTGTGTGTGTGTCTCTGTGTCTGTGTGTGTCTCTGTGTCTGTGTGTGTCTCTGTGTGTGTCTCTGTGTCTGTGTGTGTCTCTGTGTCTGTGTGTGTCTCTGTGTCTGTGTGTGTCTCTGTGTCTGTGTGTGTCTCTGTGTGTGTGTGTCTCTGTGTGTGTGTGTCTCTGTGTGTGTGTCTCTGTGTGTCTGTGTCTCTGTGTGTCTGTGTCTCTGTGTGTCTGTGTCTCTGTGTCTCTGTGTGTGTGTCTCTGTGTGTGTGTCTCTGTGTGTGTGTGTCTCTGTGTGTGTGTGTCTCTGTGTGTGTGTGTCTCTGTGTGTGTGTCTCTGTGTGTGTGTCTCTGTGTGTGTGTCTCTGTGTGTGTGTCTCTGTGTGTGTGTGTCTCTGTGTGTGTCTCTGTCTCTGTGTGTGTCTCTGTCTCTGTGTGTCTGTGTCTCTGTGTGTCTGTGTCTCTGTGTGTGTGTCTGTGTGTGTCTGTGTGTGTGTCTCTGTGTGTCTCTGTGTGTGTGTGTCTCTGTGTGTCTCTGTCTGTGTGTGTGTCTCTGTGTGTGTGTCTCTGTGTGTGTGTCTGTGTGTCTCTCTCTGTGTCTCTGTGTGTGTGTCTCTCTGTGTCTCTGTGTGTGTCTCTCTGTGTCTCTGTGTGTGTCTCTCTGTGTCTCTGTGTGTGTCTCTCTGTGTCTCTGTGTGTGTCTCTGTGTGCATCTGTGCATGTATATTTGTCTGTATTTCTGTATTTGTCTGTGTGTTTGTATTTCTGTTTGTGTGTGTGTATTTCTGTATTTGTGTGTTTGTGTGTGTATTTGTCTGTATTTCTGTGTGTGTATTTCTGTATTTGTGTGTGTGTATTTGTCTGTGTCTGTCTGCGTGTCTGTCTGCGTGTCTGTGTCTCTGCGTGTCTGTGTCTCTGCGTGTCTGTGTCTCTGCGTGTCTGTGTCTCTGCGTGTCTCTCTGTCTCTGCGTGTCTCTCTGTCTCTGCGTGTGTCTCTGTCTCTGTGTGTGTCTCTGTCTCTGTGTGTGTCTGTGTATTTGTCTGTGTATTTGTGTGTGTGTGTGTGCGTTTGTCTGTCTGTTCCGCTGTGGTGACCCCTAACTGGGAAAAGCCGAAAGACACAAACAGTGAGTATAAAATAAAAGTAACTGATTTAAAAAAACGGTGTGCATGCTTAGTGTATATAAAAGTCTCTGTGTGTCTCTGTGTGTGTGTCTCTCTGTGTGTGTGTCTCTGTGTGTGTGTGTCTCTGTGTGTGTCTGTGTGTCTGTGTGTCTCTGTGTGTGTGTGTCTGTGTGTCTCTGTGTGTGTGTCTGTGTGTCTCTGTGTGTGTGTCTGTGTGTCTCTGTGTGTGTGTCTGTGTGTCTCTGTGTGTGTCTGTGTATTTCTGTGTGTGTGTGTGTGTGTGTATTTCTGTGTGTGTGTGTATTTCTGTGTGTGTGTGTATTTCTGTGTGTGTGTGTCTCTGTGTGTGTGTGTCTCTGTGTGTGTCTCTGTGTGTGTCTCTGTGTGTGTGTCTCTGCGCATCTGTGCATGTATATTTGTCTGTATTTCTGTATTTGTCTGTGTGTTTGTATTTCTGTTTGTGTGTGTGTATTTCTGTATTTGTGTGTTTGTGTGTGTATTTGTCTGTGTCTGTCTCTGCGTGTCTGTCTCTGCGTGTCTGTCTCTGCGTGTCTCTGCGTGTGTGTCTCTGTGTATTTGTCTCTGTGTGTGTCTGTGTATTTGTCTCTGTGTATTTGTGTGTGTGTGTGTGTGTCTGTTCCGCTGTGGTGACCCCTAACTGGGAAAAGCCGAAAGACACAAACAGTGAGTATAAAATAAAAGTAACTGATTTAAAAAAACGGTGTGCATGCTTAGTGTATATAAAAGTCTCTGTGTGTCTCTCTGTGTGTGTGTCTCTCTGTGTGTGTCTCTCTGTGTGTGTGTCTCTCTGTGTGTGTGTCTCTGTGTGTGTGTCTCTGTGTGTGTGTGTGTCTCTGTCTGTGTATTTCTGTGTGTGTGTCTCTGTCTGTGTATTTCTGTGTGTGTGTGTGTGTGTGTGTGTGTATTTCTGTGTGTGTGTATTTCTATTTCTGTGTGTGTGTGTGTGTGTGTGTATTTCTATTTCTGTGTGTGTGTGTATTTCTATTTCTGTGTGTGTGTGTATTTCTATTTCTGTGTGTGTGTGTATTTCTCTGTGTGTGTGTATTTCTCTGTGTGTGTGTATTTCTCTGTGTGTGTATTTCTGTGTATTTCTGTGTGTGTGTATTTCTGTGTGTGTGTATTTCTGTGTGTGTATTTCTGTGTGTGTGTTTCTGTGTGTGTTTCTGTGTGTGTGTGTTTCTGTGTGTGTGTGTTTCTGTGTGTGTGTTTCTGTGTGTGTGTGTGTGTGTTTCTGTGTGTGTGTGTTTCTGTCTGTGTGTGTGTGTGTGTGTTTCTGTCTGTGTGTGTGTGTGTGTGTTTCTGTCTGTGTGTGTGTGTGTGTTTCTGTCTGTGTGTGTGTGTGTTTCTGTGTGTGTGTGTGTGTGTGTGTGTGTGTTACTGTCTGTGTGTGTGTGTGTGTGTGTGTGTGTGTGTGTGTGTGTGTGTGTGTGTGTGTGTGTGTCTGAGAGAGCTGCTTCTGCCACTGCTCAATTAAGTGTTATGCATACCACTCAATCTCTTAACTCCAGAGAAAACCTAAAATGATGGGATGGGAGGTTTTAAAATGGGGACAGATTTTCAACATCACTTTAATAAACTTAGAAAGTTGCTAGAGTTACAAGATTTGTTTTGACATGCATTTTCTGAAGGAAATTAAAATGTATGTCATTGTTTAATGACTTCAACCCACAATGAATTGCCTCCAAACCACAAATTTTATGAGGAACAGACCCAAAAAAAAAAAAAGTAAACATCTGGACAGTTAGGAGGTATGGAGGTAAGAAACTTTTAATGCCTGGCATTAAGTTTAATCCATGTCTGTTAAAGCTACACTCCTAAATGTTTGTGAGTGTGTCTGAAAGAGTGTGGGTGTAAACTTTAAAAAATTACCAAACTTACATTTTGGATGTAAAATACTTCCTCAAGCAATCTGTCATATACTACACTAAGTTTGAAGCATTAGGGAACAGAATGGTTCTAGATCCAAAAAAAAAATATTTATATTAAAAAAAATCAAAAAAACAAATATAAAACAATTTAACAGACATCCCTCCAGGGTGTGTTGCTGTTTAAATAATATCCCTTGAGGAACACGCACCTTACTGGGCGTTATTGCCTGCTTATTCCCCTGTAGATGTAGCTTGGCTCAATTTTGTGTCCCAAATGCTGCCTTTAATGCCATGTGTCCTTGTTATGGTGTATTAGATAAAGTCTGTAAACCCCATTACTGGTAAAATTAGAATATGGAGGTTTATGATTAAAAGTTAGGTGTGTAGAACAGTAAAAGTTGGTAGTCACAGGTGCGTGCAAGATGAAGAAAGCAAATGCATTTGTCATAAGAGAACAGGGCAGATGTGGATAGTGATTGTTATAGAGAAACTAATGCTTATTTAACTTGGACATAAAGTCATTTACGTTTAAAGTGGTTATCAGTTTTCCATTTTTCATGCATTGTATTGGTTTGTGCATGTTCTGTGAAGTGCTAGTTACAGAAATTTGAAGTGGCCTCTTCATGTTTTCCTTTTATGGTAGTGCCTTGTTAGTGGTATCTGAAGGTGTGCATGTGTGTTAACAGTGGGCAATTTATCACTTACATTCTTGGCTATCTCTCACTGTTTATATTTAAACAATATTACACTTTAGCTAAGTGCATATGCAACACGTTCTTTGTTCATTTTAAGAAGTGATGCCAGTGTAAATAGTACTATTAGTTTAGCTGATAACTGCCTTCTATTTTTGTTCAATCCTTTAAACTGTTTGAACTTGTCCAATATAGTGAGCATGTATTGTATGTATATGCTACAACACTGTTGCAGTTCCTCTTTTCTAATTGTATCCTAATTATGCTCTTCTCTTGCCGTACATTGCGACCCTTCCTGAGCATGCAATTGGTCATATTTGATCAGTGCTATGTCCCAGTAAACAAACAAAGTGGACCATTCCTCTTAAATGTACAGGTTCTTCAGGGTTATGTCCAGAAATATATATATATATATATATATATATATATATATATATATATATCTATATATATCTCTATATATCTCTATATATACAATCTTATTAGAATCTGCTTGTTTCCTGCCATGGCATTGAAAGACAAAATCCCAGCTGGATTCAAAAAAGTCTTGTGTGGGCAAAAAATTCTGTTATCAGGTGCCCGCACTGTGTGTGCACTGTCTAGGACATCTCCATTTACAAGAGGACTACTCTGTCACAGATTAAACCCTAGAGCCCTGGTAGAAAGAAAAAAGATTTTAAAAGGGCTTCTTCCTTCTTTTGGAGAGGCTTTATCTGGAGCTATGTCCCCTAAAAAATCTAAGAGGCCTAAATCTCCTTCTCCGAGACCTAGTACCTCTTCTTCATGACGTTAGAGGAACCTAGGAAAAGACCTCCTCCTGATCAGACTTCCCTTTCGAATCCTAAAGGGAAAGTGTCTACATTATCAGATCTGATTATAACCTTGGATCCAAAGCACAGAAAGTGTTTATCAGATTTAATTTCAGCATCGGATCTGAAGCAAAAGAAATATCAGATCTGACTTCTTTGGATCCAATGCATAAGCCGACCGATCCAACTACTCCTTCCAACATTATTTAGCTTCCAAGGAGTGGATACTCCCCTTCAGTAGATCCAGTTCCCTCTCTCTGTATGGAGAGATCTAGATCCCCTTCTGGGTTTTCCACTCACTCTTCCAGGAGCTTGACAGAAGATGTGGAGAGAGTGGCAAGAAGAATTCTGTTGATGCAGACTCTGATGGGTGTCCCTTCAGCTCCTACCCCTTCAGGTCAGGAGGTCCGATCTTCTGTCATACCTCCTCCTTCCAGTTCCTCATCTGACTCCTTACACTGTCTGAGTCCTTGGATCCAAGCTGTCTGGCTCGGTCTGATTCTGATCTGAAGATACTTCTTTTGGATCCGAAATTTGCTCTGAGCACTTTGGTTCACTTGGATCCAGAGAGCTGTCTGAGCAGAGGCTTCCATGTCAGATCTGAGGTGTTGGAGTCAACTCTGAAGCTATTGGAGCCATCTCTGCACCTAGGAGCCTCGGCACAAGTTAGCTCTACTCCTGCTTCTTCCTTGGGGGGATTGTCCTCAAAGCAGAGCGAGACAATGGTCCAAAAGCTGGCCTTTTTGGACCAGAGGTCCTCTCCCTTTCTGGGGAGGTCTGCCTTTGAGGGAATGGGAGAGAGTATTGTTGACCTCAGCAACACAGATGGTTCCTACCCCCCTTGGATCCTCATTGTACAGCCTTGACGTCTCTGCACTTGGAGTCTCAACCCTCTTTTCCACAGGGAATGCCAGTACTGAAACCCCAAGCTTCCTAACGGAGTATCCTGATTACTTCTGATACATCCCCAGTGCTTCCCATTGAGGAGGTCCCTAAGAAGCAGACCTGGAAGAGGAAGCACTTGGACTCCCCAGAGGTGACCATCACAGAAGATACAGACTTGGATGAGAGTGAAGGGTCCCCTTGGTCACCTCGTGAAGATTTGAAGACATTCTTGAGATCTTAAAACAGAGAGGTGGTTGGATGTCCAGCAACCCTTCGTCCGAGGAGTCTTTATTCCTGGTTGCTCTTGGTACTGGCCTGTCTACCTCCTGGATAACTCCACCCATCAACAAGCTCCATTGAGTTGATCTCTCTGCTGGCATGGAAGGATCCCAATGCTGTTTAACTGTGTTACCTTGGAGACCTGACAAAATTATAGCACCACCGGAGGATGCACAGTTTTGGGGAAAAGGAGTGTCTGTTGATACCGTGGTCCTGGCAGTGGCCACTAAAAAAGGAACTTGCCAAGGAGAGTTCCACTGTTCATTCACCCCCCCCCCCCCCAAAACAAGGAGTCTGAGGTGATGGACAGGTTTGCGAAGCATGTTTATGCTTCAACCTTTGCCTTAAAAATTATTTGGCACATTTCACAGGGTTACAGAGGGATTTGGTTAAGGAGCTTTCAGATACCCTCCCAAGATCCGTTTCTGAGGAAGTACAATCATCTGTCACTTCTCAGTTGGCTGCCCTGCAGTCTATTTCCAGTTTGTCCATGAGGCTCATTTTGCATGTAGCTGAAGGAACCTCAAGGGCAGAGGGCATCAGGAGGCATGCCTGGATGTGCTTGTGTGGAGTCCTTCAAATCTTCATTCATCAATGCTCCTTTTGACGACATGTCTTTGGCCAAAAAGTGGAAGACATTATCCAGGTGTGAGAAGGATGGAAAGGACCCCATCTGCCATGGGCATATGTTTTTCTACCCCTCAAAGATCCTTCTCCAGGAATCAACAAGGTAGTCAAAAGATGTTCAAGAAGTGCCAGAGACCTTTCCAGGAGATGTGTGGAGGAAGTTTCCCCAGGGGTAGAGGGGGGAATTCTAATGGTAGACACCACCCCCACGGCAGAGGTGGCCCACAAAACTAGGGTTCCAAGAGATTTGTTCTTTGACAGATCCTTCAGCGTTCCTGAAAAGGAGGTCTGATTACCTCCCTCTTGCCTCCAGAGGAGGGCAAGCTATCCCTGCACCTGAGAGTTTAGCAAGAAGTAACAGATACTTCAGTGCAGAGGATTATTTCTAGAGTTTATATAGTACCATTTTCCATTTGTCCTCCAACTTCAAGAAAAATCCCCACTGTTCCAGCCAGTCAGAGGGAACAAGCAGCAGTTCAGGTACAAAGGCCACTAGAAAAAAGTCATTTAAGAGTTCCTACCAGACCAATTACAATCTGGAACTTACTCAAGATTATTTTTAGTGCTGAAGAAAACGGGACTAGAGCCCATTTTTGGATCTCGGCGACTTAAACATTTCAGTTCGATGCACCAAGTTCTGGATGGTCACAGATCATTCCATTCTCCCTTTTTTGGGCAAGGACAACCGGGTGTGCTTGGTAAACCTTCAGGATGCGTATGGTCACATAAAGATGAACAGGCAATCCAGAAGGTATTTATGCCTCCAGCTGGGAGCTGAGTATTGCCAGTTCAGAGTTCTGTCCATTGTTCTCACCACAGTCCCCAGGGTGTTTACCAAATGTATGGCAGTAGTAACAGCTCACTTGGGATTGCAAGGATACTGGGTGTTTCCATATCTAGATGATTGGCTCATTACCTCCCTGACAAGGTATCGATTAACACAAGGGAAAGAGAGCAGGTTCTCCAGACTTGTTCTCATCTGGGGATAGCCATAAACTATGAGAAGTTTCAACTGGAACCAACCAAAAATTTGGAGTTCATAGGAGGCACTGTTCATCAGTTAATGATAGCCTTACTACCTTTTTCAAGGATTCAGACTTCTATTTCTTTGTTTGACATTTGTTAACTGGGATAGTCCAACTGAGCAAAAGCCCTTTTTCAACGGAGGCCAGGGGAGAAAAGGTTCACAGTGCAAGTCAGCAAGTCATAATAGTTAGTAGGATACAAAATAAGATACAATAGTACTATATACATACACACACACGCGCACACACACACAAATATAAGCATTATTTCATAGATCTATTTAGCAGTGATTTTTAGTGTAAACAGAGGTCCAGAGAGTAATATAAATGCAGTTTTATCAACATATGTAAATAGAAACATGTAGAGTAAAATGTATATTACTAATAGTGTGCAAGGAAAGTATCATGTTAGTGGAATGGTAGTTTGGAAAAAGGATGGCTGACTGCTGTTTAGTAATGGACAACAAGAAGTGTATGTCACAGGTCAGAAACATAATCTGCAGTACCAAGATTTTATCCCGCATGGTCCTTCCAAGTTCTAGGATCAGTGTCAGCAGCATTAACACTAGTACCTTTAGCCAGATTTTACATGAGGATCCTAGGGTGGATGCTAGCAACACAATGGTCGATACTTTATCAGCCCATGTCAATTCCAATTCGAATCATCCACAAATGCAAGAGGGATCTCAAGTGGTAGATTCAGTCGGACCAGGTTCTACAAGGCCACATCTGTTCAGTCCCCCTCAGCGCAAGGCCGTAGTGACCACAGATGCTTTCCAGTTAGGGTGGGGGGCATTTTCTAGGGATAACAGTCCAAAGCACTTGGTCCCCTGAAGAGGCCGACTTGCATGTCAATGTCCTAGAGATGAGAGCTGTGCTTTTAGCATTGCATGCCCTTTAAGGATGAGTGTGGCAACGGGTGATCTCATAGGAAAGCACATTCCAGGAAAGTCCAAGTCATAGCAGACAAGCTGAGTAGGTGCATTCTCTACCTCACGAGTGGTCCCTCAACAAGAATGTGACTGAAATGATTTTTAGTCAGTGGTGCTAGCCTTGCTGTGATCTTTGCTTGTCCCCTAAACAACAAATGCAGCAGCTACTTTGCCCTAATCCCCCCACAGAAAGAATCACCAAGGGATGCTCTACTTCATGATTGACCCCACCAGTCTACTTTATGCTCATCCAGCAATTCCTACAGAAAGCTGCCATGTTGAAGAACAAAGCCATCCTCATTGAATCTCACTGGCCTCACTTCAACCTTGCATTCTGTCTCATCTGACAGGCGTGATTCTTCCAGACGCATCAAATCTCAGGTGCATGGCCTGGCTTCTCCAATTTCATTAATAGCCAGATGACCTATGCTCTCTTCACCTATCTGACATGTACTTTTGTCTTCCCATATGCCCAAAACATGAAAGCTCTACTCCAGTAAATGGAAAAGGCTTGTTTACTGGGCTCACTAAAATAATGTTCCTTTTTCGGCTCTCATACATAACATCCTGGAATTTTTAGCTCCACTTTTTAAAGAGAAAGAGAGTTCTTCAACAGTTAAGGTTCAGGTACCAGCTATTTCAAATTTTCACATTGGATTTAAGGGTTCCTCAGTTGCTTCTCATGAGTTCTGCAACTCTTTTTTGAGGGGGACTCTTCTTCTAATACCTCCTTTTTAAAGACCCTACTCCCCCATGGGACCCGAATCTGGTACTGCAAGCTCTTACTAAGTAAGTATCCTTTGTATTTGTCAAAGAAACTTCCTTCGAGTCCCGCATTATTACGCACAAAGTCTCAAATTTTCATTTTACTGCTAACGGACTTCATTCTAACAAACTCAACATGTGATCATCACTTTATCTGAAGCAATGTTTTTGTGCTGGCCTTATCAATAGCAATTCATATTCTTCTTCCATCTCTGCAAATTAAGCTACATTTGTTATCACAGGAACCCCTGACCCTAAAAAAAGCGCAGCTCAACTTTTTCTGTTGCCTCATCCAAATACTCATTCACTAAACTATCAACTTCTTAAACATGTGCAATTTCATCTAATATGCTTCTACAATTCCATTCTGAATCTATAAAAAGTTACGTACTCGCTATAATGTTCCATCTGTGTTGTCCATTTTCATTCTTCAACTGATGGGTTTGTATCCGACTTGGCCATTGCTAAAGCTTGTGACAAAAAAAAATTCTTTAGCTTCTCCCTTATCCATAATGCACCAACCTTAAGTACTTCATATCCTGTTTGCTGATTTTACTAGAAAGGAAATATTTGCAGACAAATAGGAAGACTATATATCTAGAGCTCAATCAAAAAGGACAGTAATATCCACTAACCACCTATTCTTCCAGGAGTTTTCAATGGATGGGGTTGGTGGGTGGGGAGTTGAAAAATGAAAATGGACAACACATATGGAACATTATGGCGAGTACAAAACTTTTTTATCTGATGCTGTCAATATAGTGTGATTACTTTTATATTAATGTAATTTTCCTATGTCACAAGTGATAATTCAATAAAGGTAGAACTTTCTAAAGGACCAATCACAATACCGGAAGAATGCCAGGCACCCAGCATTACTGCAGCACAAGTTAAAGCTGCATTGTCCAAGGCCATGAATGCAGCTTCCGTGGGACCTGACAATATCCCTGGCTGTGTTCTACATGAATTACAAAGTGAACTGGCACCGCACCTGTGTGCCCTGTTCTATCACAGCCTAACCTCAGGCTTTGTCCCTACAGAATGGTGCACTGCAACAGTCATCCCTCTCCATAAATGTGGAGCGACTACAGACCCTGGGAAGTATCGCCCCATTAGCCTGAAGAGTCTGATATGTAAGGCTATGGAGTGCATCGTCATGGACCTAATTAAAAAGAATATAGGGAATCTCCAAACTCTGGACCCCATGCAGTTTTGTTTGGGGAAAGGTTGATCATGCCTGCTCAAAATGGTTGACTTCTTTGAGTCAGTCACCAGAGCTGTGGATGAGGGCAAGGCAAGTTCATACAGCCTACCTCAATCTGGCCAAGGCCTTTGATACTATTCCCCACTCCTGAATTATTGATAGACTCTCACCAAACTAGTCATCAACTCCTGTATCACTAGGTGGGTTGCAAATTGGCTCACAAATAGAACCCACAGTGTGAAAGTAGCAGACTCCAAGTCAGACTGCCAACCAGTAACGAGTGGAGTCCCACAGGGAATGGTCCTGGGTCCTCTCCTGTTTGCCATCTACTTCTCAGAAGTCCAAGCCAACATGGAGGGACTCTGGCTGACCAAGTTCACAGACGATTGCAAGCTGGGAGCCGTTATTAACTCCCCAAGTGATGTAGACATCCTACAGAAAGGCCTCACTGAGACCAACGACTGGTGTCGAAACTGTGGCCTTAAGCTTAATGCCAAAAAATACGTAGTCATTCCCTTTGGGAAAAACAAAGTTCCCACTAATTACCACATTGATCGTAGCCCACTGAACACTGAAGGTGTTATGAGAGATCTGGGGACACAGGTTGACAGCAACCTCTCCTTTGACCACCACATTGCCACTGGTCAGAAAATCCTATGTGGCACATCTCATTACCAAGGGTTTTGCATCCTGGAAGAAAGTGGTCATCATCTCTTCCCTCAGTAGACCAGTCATAGAGTATAATGCCCCATGTGACCTGTACCTCACTAAACACCTGCAACAGCTGGAAAGGCCACAAAAATATCTCACAAAGAGGATCTCAGGCCGTAAACGCATGCCCTACATGGATAGACTCAAAACCCCAGCTTTTCTGTCTCGTCTATTGAGGCGATCTCTGCTTGACTTACAAAGCCATGTCTGACCCAGCCCTGTTAGAAATGTTACACCTAATGAAATCCCAATCCTTCTGCACCACACGCTCCAGGGACCTCAACCTTATTACCACAATCAACAGAACATGCTGGAGGGAGAGGTTCATAACCTCGAGACTGCTCATGCTCTGGAATAGACTTCCCATACAGGTCAAGCAGACCACCTCACTGGCCCTTTTCAAGAGAAATCTTGAGTGGATGGGAAATAGAAAGTTCACCCTGGGGACCACTCCAGTGGCTCTACTTGATAGAGGCACCAGGAACTAACAGTAGCATGATGCCAGGGCACTTCTATGGGTTTGGCTTGTAAAGGCTCCAGGGCCGTTGGCCTAGTACACACCTATGAACCTATAGTTCCCCGCTGTCCCCAAGAATGCCCTCACCTGCTTTTTGGTAACAGGCAGGCCATGCCTGAATAGCTTCCACTTTGGCAGGTTCTGGCCTTATCTTACCACTCCTCACTCTGTCCCAAGTAGGCGACCTCTGCCATACCCACCTGACATGTACTGGGCCTAATAGTCAACCCTGCCGTTTGCAGTCTGCCCATGTCCTCCCTGACATGCTGAGGCTTCATTATGTTGACATAGTACAATTTGTGCTCCTGCCTAGCAGATTTACCATGTAATTAACATCACTGACCTTCCTTACCACTTCGAAGAGTCCCTCCCAAGCTGCCTGCAGCTTATTGTATCTGATATGAATGAGCACCATAACCTGCTGTCCCACAGCATACCCTTGGGTTGAGGATTGCTGTCATACTAGACCTTTTTCTGCTCTTTGGCTTCTGCCAGGTTCTCCTGGGCCAAGCCCATGAACTCTTCCTTGCGCTTTGTCCTGAGATGTAGGACATGAGCCACAACAGACTCCTTGTAGAATTCACACTGCCCCTCCCCCTCACCCTATGCCCATGCAGCAGTTCAAAGGGTGAAAAACCTGTGTATTTGTGGGGTACCTCTGTTTGCAAACAGTAGATGGGGGTCAATATCTGTCCCACTCTCTCTCTCAAACTGGTATGCAAATGCCTGTAGCATGGTCTTTAGTGTAGAGAAAGACCATTAGTCTGGGAGTGGTCTTTAGGTGCTTCACCCCACAATGTTTCCGCAGACAAGCCTGCAGGTCTGACATGAAATTGGCACCTCTGCGAGTGAGTATTTCTCTCAAGAAACCAATCCTGCTGAAAATCTGTATCAAAGCATTTGCAACCTTCTCTGTCTCGATAGGGAACAGAGCCACTGCCTTAGTGTATCTAGTAGCATAATCTTGCTACCACCAGAATATACTACTACCCTGTGGAACGTGAGATACTCAGAGGCCCCACAATATCCATAGCTACTCTCAGAAATGGCTCCTCAGTCACAAGTAAAGGCATCAACAAAGTTTTGACCTTGCCTACCTTTTGGCATTGCTCACAGGTCCTGCAGTACCCTGTTACATCCCTTGCAATCCCAGGCCAATAAAAATTCTGCATAATACATCTCTTGGTATGCTTTATGCCCATATGACCTGCAAAAGGAATGAGATGGGCTATGGCTAGAGGTGCCAGACAGTAGGTTCTAGGCACTACCAACTGCTGTATTACCTCACCCTCTAGCCCTCTTTCAGGGGTCTACTCTATACAGTAACCCTTTGTTCCAGTATACAGACTCCCCTTTTCCTTGAGCATAAGGTGCCTCCTTAGCTACATCCCTCAGGCCTCATAAGGTAGGGTCTGAAAGTTGGGTCTGTCTCAGCTCTACTTTTGTGACCCCTTCCAGCTCCCCTTCCACAGGAAGCCTAGTATCGTCTGACAGTGGTGCCTCACTGTCAGCCTGGGTTACTACCACTTATCCCTGTCCTTGCAGTCACCCTGTCCATGGGAACATCATTACCTACCAGCAGCTGTGGCTCACTTTTGCAAGGTAGCCCCCCTCCCTGAAATAGCCACATTACCAGCCCCAGCTTCGGGTGTGGGATCTGTTTGGGTCTCCCCAGGCTACCAAACCTACATTTCTGTCTCTCCAAGCCTGACTGCATGTAACTGCATGCACACAAGGTACTGCATTATCAAAATCATTCCCAATCAAGACATCTGCAGGGATATCCTCAAACACACTAATTGTTTAGAACAGGAACAAAACCACCAAAAGCCCAGTAAGTGTGTCTGATAAAACAAAGTATTTCAAAAGGTAGAAGAGTAAAGACACAACGGCTGCAGCTTCCAGTGTAAAAAAAACTTTACTATGTGCACAGAACACAAGCACTTTCACAAGATCCGCTTAATCAGGTGTAATAAAAGCAAATTAAGGGCAGATCCTTTAAATAAATATACTCTAGTCACATGAGAACATCCAGTCATTTAAAGCTTAAAATTTAAAGACAAACTATAAATAAACATAAGAAAAGAACGAAATATAGTAAAATAATATAAAGATGTGCAAAAAATGTAGGAATGAAATTCAGAATTGAAATAAATACGTCTCATAAAATGAAAAACAAATAAAAATATATGCATATATTAATTAAGCACAATCTACCACCTAAGCGGTCTGGACCTCAACTTAGGTCTGAGAGGGACACATTCATTTAATCCACACTCTGTCACCTCTCATCCTAACTATCCATGTGGATTCTAATTCCTCAGTTCTTAAACGTGTATCGCCCATCCTAACATTTTCATATACTCTTCCTATTGCTAAAAACTTAGTGGGCAGAATCTGTGTTAGTGACATGCTTAGCAAGGGCATTCACCTTGCTCTTTTTACCGATTTTTTATATATATATATATATATATATATATATATATATATATATATATATATATATATATATATATATATGCTCCCTTATGTGTTCCTTGAAAGACCTATCAGTTTTGCCAATATACAATCTATTACACTGAGTGCAGTGGGCAAGATATATACTATATGTTCAGTTTAGCAAGTAGCTGAAACACTAAAAGTATATGACTTCCCCTGATCTGGATGAAAAAACACACAGCTAGTATCCAAATATTGACAGTAATTGCATCTGCCACAAGGCATAGTGCCTTTTCATTCTACTCTACACAAATCCTTTCTCGGATAGCATAACCTTCTTTTAATTGACTTGCTATTTCTGAACATAAACTTAGGTACAGCGTCAATAAGACTCGCTAAATTAGAATCTGTATTAAGAATTCCAGTGCCTTCTTATTATATCCATATAATTATGGACATCTGTAGTAGAATGCAATGAGGAGGGTGTAAACTCTCACTGTGCAAAACATGGTTGACATAACATTCTTTCCTATATTATCTAGTATATATCTCACCTAGATGGTTTCTGGCTACCGTAACATCGAATAAGTCATTTTCATATTCAGAGTATTTGGATGCAAATCTCAATGTGTAGAATTCAGATATTCCAAAAATTCTGTAATTTAGCGAATCCTATTGATGCCATACCCAAGTACCTATATTTCGTACTTTTATTATGTTTATTTGTAGTCTGTCTTTAAATTTTAAGCTTTGTTTGATTGGATGTTCTCATGTGACTTTAGAGTATATTTAAAGGGTTTGCCCTTAATGTGCTTTTATTACATCTGATGAAGCGAATCTTGTGAAAGTGCTTGTGTTCTGTGCACATAGTAAAGTTTTTTACACTGGAAGCTGCAGCCGTTGTGTCTTTTACCTTTTGAAACCCCTTCCAGTTTGCTTCCTTTTCCACCCTCCCAGTCGAGATGAACCCTGGCCAAAAGTATTTGGAGTGAGATCCCTCCTAAGGTTCTGATTAATGTGGACTGCCCAAGCAAGTGCTGCTCCTCTTAACTACTGCAGGCTTCACAGTGGTTATGTCAGAGGCTCTCTCTTAGCAGTGGTCTCTTTTTCATCCACTAAGATAGAATATAATCTCTGGTGATAGTTTGGTACCCATGTTGTTTCCAGACAACTTACTACTAGCATGCTGTTATTCCCACTTGCTGACTCAGTTGCCTTTTGTTTGTATGCTACATGGCCCCTCGTTAAATTCAAAACATGTAACCACTGATCCTGGCCATGTACCTGAACTAGTGGCTTCCTCTGTTACTAGTAGACTCTATTGGTGTGATTTAGGCTGCCCACCATGGGTTCCCTTAAATCCATGTGCAGCACTGGGTATCCCCTTGTGCAGTGATGGCCTTCTTGCCAAGTAGAGATTCCCTTTTCTCCCCAGCTCATCTGCAGAGTTACATTCCCAGTCTGCCAAACAGATTGTCATGTCCTCAGGCAAAGTGCTAAGGGCTCGAACCCTCCCCAAAAGGTGTGCCAGTCTTTCAGAAGTGATGACCTGACACCCACTCGCCCACCTATGAAAATAAGTGCCAAGCTGAGTAATATAAACATACACATCTGTCTGCCTTCAGTCTATGCTCACAAAACTTTTTTCTGTAAGTTTCAGGTGTTAACTTTTAACAGTTAAATATTGTTTAAACTATGATAGAGTAAAACAGTATCAGACAATTTAGAAACAGCAGTTGCAGTTTTACCATGGAGTAAGGGGGTCAGAAACCATACCCAGAGCTCTTGGTCAGCAGTATACTGTTTACATACTCTTTCAAATATATGAATAAAACTATCAAAGTCATTCCTGTCTGCAAATTGTGGAAGAAATTTGCTGACCTTTGTTGCTTCGGGGGTCTGGCTATTCCCTTCCCCATTACCTCTATGACCCTGACGAAGGATCATTATTTCTGTCATGCTGATGCTCCTTCTCTTTTTCTTCAGCCTCCAAATGCAGCACTGTTTGATCTCCAAATGCCACAGTCTCTTTGGTCTCATGTTGATGCTGCTTTTCCTTTTCTTTGCTCTCCAAACATTGCAGTTTCTCTTTGGTCTCCAAACATCACAGTTCATGCTGACACTTTCTCTTTTTCTTCAGCTTCCAAACTGCGCAGTCTCTCTTCGGTCTCCAGTTCATGCTGATGCTGCTTCTTTTTCAGCCTCCAAACATTTGGCATCCAGTTCAAATCTCTTCCAACTCCAAACGGAACTTTAAGTCCTCTGAGGAAAAGCTGAACTGTCTTTCTGAAGACTACACATCCCCAACACCAGACTGGTTGTCCTCCTGGCCACTGGTCTGCACTGCATCTGTGATTAAGGCTACAATAATTTCATGTTTAGTCTGATTAGCATGCACCAGTCCTTCGAATTCACACACCTTAGCCAACTGGTTCTTTTTCAGCTTACCATAAACCTCTCCTGACATCTTTGCCTGCTTTCCCTGACTAAACTAAACTAACAAAAATAAATAAAACTGAGAAAATGAAACTCTGTTTAACTTGTGGCTGTTAAGAGTACACACACCTTTAGTGACAACTGCCCACAGGCTATCGAAGTTCAGTTATATGTGATGGACTTTGAACTCCTGGCCAGTAATCAAGGAGCCTCTGTCCTCACCACTGACACTGGTGAGGGACAGTCACTAAAAACAGGAATGGATTTACACAGTATTTTCAAATCCAGCTCTCTGCATCAAGCACAACTTCCCCCAAGAGCACACAAGGAACACTCTCTCCAAACCTTGGACTGGGTTTTGTCTCTGCAGATCCCAAACAAGATTCAGTTTGGAGCACTGTGTCCCAGTTCCAAGTAGATGACACACCCACACCTGGGTATTTGATTTTCTCAGACACACACACACTCTCTCTCTCACACACACACACACACACTCTCTCTCACACACACACACACACACTCTCTCTCTCACACACACACACACACACACTCTCTCTCTCTCTCTCTCTCTCTCTCTCTCTCTCTCTCTCTCTCTCACACACACACACACACACACACACACACACACACACACACACACACACACACTCTCTCTCTCTCTCTCACACACACACACACACACACACACACACACACACACACACACACACACACACACACTCTCTCTCACACACTCTCTCTCTCTCTCACACACACACACACACACACTCTCTCTCTCACACACACACACACACACACACACACACTCTCTCTCTCACACACACACACACACACACACACACACACACACACACACACACACACACACACACACACACACACACACACACACACACACACACACACTCTCACACACACACACACACACACACACACACACACACACTCTCACACACACACACACACACACACACACTCTCTCACACACACACACACACACACTCTCTCTCACACACACACACACACACACTCTCTCTCACACACACACACACACACACACACACACACACACACACACACACACACACACACACACACACACACACACACTCCTGGGAAAGACTGGTGCAGATTTACTAGCTCTACTGCTTTTTTAAGGTAACCATACTGCCACCAGTCAACTACTCTCGGACTCTTACAAAGGTTTCCAATTATATTGAGTAAAATCAGTACTAATATAATCGGTAGAGTGTAACCAAAGCAGCAAGGCTTTTCGGAGTGGCCTCAGTGTCATTAAAATGAGCACAGTACTCTTAAGTATACTCTAAAAGACCAGCCCCAATGAAAGGTATAAAATGTTTAATAATAAATAAAGTAGACTGTATTTCCTGACTGTCTAAAAGAATAACAGCTCCCTAGCTAACTTAATACAGCAAGGCAAAATTAGATGCGGAGATGCTTACTTCCATAAGACAAGGTGATGAGCTTCCAACTAAAACTGAACTCTATCAATCTCTAATAACTGACATAGATATTTTATATCATGTCCCAAAGAAAACGAAACAAACTCCTTTGAGAGTTGTGTCCTATCAGTGCTGGTTATCAAATGATGTCACATTTGATCCCCGGACTCTGGTACAATACACACTTGGGAGCTTTGCTAAGATATGTTGCAGTATCTGAAAGCTATAGAACAATTGCAAAAACTCTTCCCTTCCAGAATTCTTTGCTTAAACATAAACAATCAGTTATGATAGCACTGTTGATACATTTAACACAAGCATCTGTACAATTCAAGTGTGATAGTCAAATGACACAAAATTTACAAAACTCCAGCTAAACTCCAGTTATATGCTGGCATATATTACACATGCACTGCCATATTCTCCCTGGTATAGATGGCAATACTTCACATCACATCCTCCTATGATGATGAACATGCTATCTGCACCTGTCAGAGTCATCGCCATGTTGCTCAACCTGTATGTTTGACTTGGCCCCCTGCTGGCAGTGCCGGGTCTTTTTTTTTTTTTTTTGAAAATCTTTTTATTTTATTATCTTATAGACAAACAATACAAACCACAGAAGAACACTGTACAAACATCAACAAAAACTATAAACAACTATACATTGCCCATATCATTCATAATATATACAACAGATAATACATTAAGGAGATATAATACAAAAATGAAAAGTGTTTCAGGTTAAAAGACAATCAAAGAATACATTCCAAAAATTTTCAGAACAGAACTTGTGATTACCTTTATAAAAGAGATACATGTGAAGTTGTCAATCTCGCCTTCATTCTTGCTTGATGGGTTCGGAGCCGATCCTCAGCTCCGACTCGGCACTTGCTAAGCTCGAGAGTCACTTACCAGCTCGGGGCAGCCCCATATCCCATGATGCAAGGCAGTAAGTACCCAGATCTCGTTTGCCGCTTCGCTGATGAGGTCCTCCTTTTACCAGCTCCTGGTAAGTGATTTTTACATTACTATTTTTGCCCCTTTCTTCAAAAAAAACTTTATATTTTTAGTTTTAACTCAGTTTTAGTGCCTTTCTGACAAGATTTTCCCTGTCTCCTTAAAATCTTTTAGTCAGACTTTCTCCCATCCCATTCCCCCCCCCCCCTTGTTAGGGGGTGTGTGTGTGTCTATTATTGATAGTTTTTGATATATTTAGTTTAATTTCTTGGACTGGTGTTGTGTGTTTGTGTGTTTCACCATGTCTAAGGAAAGGGTCTCAGGCTTTAAGAAGTGTGACTCGTGCTGTCAGAAGATGTCTCTGACAGACGGTCACACTACTTGCCTTTACTGCCTGCGGCCTCTTCACCTGCAGGACTCCTGTGCTATATGTCACTCTTTCAGCCAGAGAGTCCTGCAGGAAAGAAGAAATAAATTAATTTTGAGGGGCCTTCCTAAGCCGGAGGGCTCTCCGGCTAAGTCGGCTCCATCTAAGACTTCAAAGTCTTCCAAGGCCCAGGCTTCTGTGTCCAAGCCTGTGGCCTCTGCTCCGACTCTTTCAGAGTCGAGATCGGCTCCGGCTGGAGCCGATTCTGGTTTACTCAAACCTTCGGTGCCGATTCTGGTTCGACCACTTCGGTGTCGGCTCCGATCGGTTCCGACCACCATGTGGCTCAGGCATCGGTGTCGGCTCCGATCTGCTCCGACACCGTTACTTTTGTGGCTGTATCGGCTCCGGCTGGAGCCGATGCATCGAAGCTACCTGTCGGTGCCGATAAGTTGTCGGCTCCGACAGTTTCTGTAGTTTCATCGGCTCCGATGGTTCCTTCGAGGAAGAGGTCTAGGTCCCCTTCCTTGGAGCCGATACTCTCGGCTCCGGCTTCACCTCTCCTCTCGGAACGGAGCCATCGGAGCCGATCTTCAAGGTCATCCAGGCTTTCTGACCATGATTTAGAGAGAGTGGTCAGTAGACTACTAAAATCACAGGCACTGGCCCAAATGCTACATAGTCAGTCTCAGCAGACGACTATGAGTCCACACCCCATTGCAGTTCCTCCTTCGACTCTACCCCAGAGTTTGGAGTTGGAGTCTTCGGGAATAGTTTCTGCTACGGCTGAGGGACAGATACTCCCTTCTGCTCCTTCAGCCTCTACTCTTATCACCTCTTCGACCTTCCTTAGAGGGATTCGGTGGCCGGGCTTCCCTGGTCTCCTCCGAGGGGGTGAGTGGCATCGGACCCTTGTCCGACCCCACTCTTCCCCTTGGAGCTTCGGCCTTGGTGAGCTCGGCTCCGACATCTGCCTCTGAGCCTTCCCTTTCGGTGGGTCCTGGAGTTTCTAGCTCTTCGGAGCGGGTTCTCTCGGACCTCCCTGGGAGGGGAGCCTTCGAGGTGATGAAGAGTGTGCTGGCCACTGGACTCAGTCAGCAGTCTGTTCCCTTAGCTCCTCCCTCTATAGTGCCTGTTGACATCTCTGCTACTTCTCTTGCTCCAGGACCCAGAGATCCTCCGCCTCAGGTTTCCCCACTGGGAATATCCCCCTCTTCCGAGGATTCTCCTGATTTGTCGGGAGATCCTCCGCGGAAGAGGACTTGTAAGAGGAAACACGTAGACTCCCCCGAGTCTATCACTTCAGATACTGACTTAGATGAGTCAGAGGGATCCCCAAGATCCCCCTCTGAGGATGTCTCCTTCTCAGATATCCTAGAACTCCTTAGACAGAGGGGAAACTGGCCCTCCAATAATCCCTCTGAGGATGAGTCAGTATACCTGGAGGCGTTTGGATCTCGGCCCTCCACCTCCTGGGTGTCTCCGCCTTTCGACCCCTTATGCAGGTTATTGCTCGAAAGGCGTGGGCTGCTCCTGACTCTGTAGAGCCAGTCCCTAGGAGGCCTTCTAAATTTATTACTGCCCCGTCGGACAAGCAATTCCTCACAAAAGGTGTCCCCGCTGATGCCATGGTGGTGGCGGCTGCCACCAAGAAGGAACTTGCAGATCCTTCCGTACCTGTCCATCCTCCTAATAAGGACTCTAGGACCATGGATAGGTATGGTAAGCGGATGTTTTCTTCAGCGACCTTTGCTATGCGTTCGCTGAACTACCTATGTCACTTCACCAGACTCCAGAGGGATATCCTTAAGGAGCTAGGTGAAGTAGTACAGGATCCTACAGCTGCAGGGGCTCAAGAAAAAATTGCTTCGCAGCTAGGAATCCTTAACTCCATTGCAAACTCCTCCATGAGGCTGATATCATATGCTGCTGATGGAGCGAGTAGGGCCGCAGGTACAGGTGTGGCTCTTAGACGCCAAGCCTGGATGCGGCTATGTAATTTTGCAGATCCCTTTAAGGCGTCCTTCACAAACTCTCCCTTTGATGGGTCAGCATTGTTTGGCCCTCAAGTGAAGGAAACGTTGACCAGGTGTGAGCAGGACGGCAAAACTCTTTCTGCCGTAGGAGTCCGTTTTTCCACCCCTTCTAGACCTTACCCCAAAGGACAGAAGGGTGGGAAAATGTGGTTCCGCAAATCCCAAGGAGTCACGCCGGATTCACGTGGTTAGTTTACCCCTAGAGGCAGAGGGGGTAACAACAACAGACGCCGCTGTAGAGGCAGAGGGGGTCCACAAAACCAGGGAAACAGAGAGTCTCTCTCTGACAAGCCCTTTCAGCATCCCTGAGATGTTGCCCGGCTGTCCCTCCTTGGAGGCAGTCGGGGGAAGACTATCGCTGTACCCAGAAGCCTGGCGTTCCCTCACTCAAGACAGATGGGTTCAGTCGATCATATCCGAGGGTTACAAAATTCCTTTCGAGGAAAGTCCTTTCTATCCCTCAAATTCCCTTCCAGATGTACCACCCGGTCTAAGGGAAATTGCAGAGTTAGAAGTCTTAAAACTACTGCAAAAAAGAGCCATTCAGCCAGTTACAACAGACCATTCAGAGCCCGGAATCTACTCAAGGTTCTTTTTGGTCCCCAAAAAGACGGGAGACTGGAGACCAATATTGTATCTCAGCAGACTCAAGTCTGTGAGGAAGACAAGATTCCGAATGGTCACTCTTCAATCAATTCTGCCCTTCTTACAGAAGGACAACTGGATGTGCTCAATAGATCTTCAGGATGCGTACTATCACATAAAAATTCACAGACGCTCCAGGAGATTTCTCCGCTTTCGGCTGGGGTCCAGTCATTTCCAGTTCAGAGCCCTGCCCTTTGGTCTCACTACAGCCCCCAGAGTGTTCACCAAATGCATGGCAGTGGTCACGGCTCACCTGAGACATCAAGGATTCCAGGTGTTTCTGTATCTCGACGACTGGCTCCTTTCAGCCACCACCAGGCATCAGCTTGTCCAAGCCAGGGATTACACAATAAATCTTTGTTCTCTTTTGGGCATCTCGATCAACTTCGAAAAGTCATCCTTATCGCTCGCTTCTACATGCGCCTTCTTCAGTGGATGTTGTTCACTCAGTGGTCTTACCAACAACTTCCAATGCGTCACCAAATACTGGTTACACAGATTTGCAAGAATCATCTTGCTTGGTGGATCACTTCTCCCCAGATTCACCAAGGCAGACACTTTGTACCCCCATCCCCGGTAGCCACTGTCACCACGGATGCCTCCCTGATCGGGTGGGGGGGTCATTATCAGGGCAGGATGGTTCATGGGACGTGGCAACCGTTTGAATACCACCTGCACATAAATGTCCTAGAGATGAGAGCAGTGCTTTTAACGTTGCAAGCCCTCAACGACTTTCTTCCCGTAGGGACAATTGCAGTCCACACAGACAACATGTCTGTAGTTTGGTATATCAACAAACAGGGCGGAACCAAGTCCTACCCCTTGTGTCGAGAAGTGCTCAGACTTTGGCAATGGGCGATCTCCTCTCATCGGTTTCTGGTAGCAACGCACATCCCTGGGAAAACCAACATTTTAGCGGACAGATTGAGCAGAGCTATTCTCATGCCTCACGAGTGGTCTCTCAAGCAGTCTATAGTGGAAGAGATTTTTCTGGAATGGGGTCGCCCATGTTGCGATCTTTTTGCTACTCCCCAAAACAGCAAATGCCCAGACTTCTTCTCTCTCTTCCCTCTGTCAGGCCATCCCCCCAGAGACGCTCTGACCCAGGATTGGCCCCAGGGACTTCTTTATGCCTTTCCTCCATTTCCTCTGATCCCTCAAGTTATCCAGAAAGCAACCGTTTTGAGAGCCAAAATGATTCTCATTGCTCCTTATTGGCCTCGACAAATTTGGTTTCCGTTCCTCCATCGTCACCTTTTGGTGCAGCCGTGGCATCTGGACCCAGTGCCAGATCTTCTGATTCACCAATCCGGTCAGCTGCACCGGTCTATCCCTTCTCTCAACCTCACAGCATGGTTGCTCCACTTCCTTCCTTAGCCAGGCTTCCTTTGATCTCTAACCCCGTTAGAGACATTCTAGTAGCTTCCTTAAAATCCTCTACCAGGAGGATTTATACAAGCAAATGGAAACGTTTCTCTTATTGGGCTAAAGCCAAGAATATTGATCCCCTCACTGCTCCAGTTCAGGCAGTTTTGGATTTCTTAGCGGAGATTTTTCATGCAGGCTCCTCCTCTTCCACAGTTAGAGTTCAATTGGCTGCTATCTCGAACTTTCATGTCGGGTTCGCAGATCACAATATTATGTCCCACAGGCTTTGTAGAGCCTTCTTGAAAGGAATTTTCCTCCTGAAGCCTCCAGTCAGGAGTCCTCCTCCTCAATGGGATCTAAATTTAGTGCTGACATCCTTGATTCTTCCCCCCTTCGAGCCAGCTGTTTCTTGCTCCCTGAAATTTCTTTCATGGAAAACCTTATTCCTAGTAGCTATTACATCGGCCAGGAGGGTGTCTGAACTTCATGCTCTATCTGTTCGACCCCCCCTATTTGGTCTTTCACAAAGACAGAGTATCATTGAGAACTAATACGACCTTTTTGCCAAAGGTCATCTCAAAGACTAATTTGAATCAATCCATTGATCTCCCTGTATTTTTTCCAACCTATTCTAACAGATCGGAACAAAAACTACATTATCTTGATGTCCACCGCCAACTCAGATATTACTTGGACAGAACTAAACAATTTAGGAAATCCGATCAACTCTTTGTTTCCTATGCTGATAACAAGAAAGGCCTTCCTGTCTCAAAAGTGACCTTATCTAGATGGCTTTCTTCTGTCATCTCTGAAATTTATCGGCTCAGGGGAAAACAGCTGTGCTCAAAACCTAAAGCACATTCAACAAGAAGCTTAGCTACGTCTACAGCCTTTCAAGCTAGACTTCCTTTAGACACTATTTGTGCAGCGGCCACTTGGGCCACTCCTCATACTTTTGTTTCCCATTACAAATTGGACTTGGCCTCCAGGGACAGAGCCAGTTTTGGCTCTACAGTCCTCAAGAGTCTGTTCCATTGAGCCACCCAGGATAGAGGTGCTAGGGACGCGGTCCCATCAAGCAAGAATGAAGGCGAGATTGACAACTTAACATTGAGAAGTTATGTACCTACCATAACGTTCCATGTTAGTTGTCTTCTCGCCTTCTTTCTTGCGACCCTCCCTCCTTCCCCCAGGCCTGGACAGACCTTTTTCTACAAGGAATTATTATGCTGAAGACCATACAGAGCTGGTCCTTCTTCCATCCTGCAGGTTTTTCTTTCTTCTTCTTCCTTTTGGAAGTGTTTTATGCTTGGTGCTATTGCCCTTTTGTCATCAAACGAGATCTGGGTACTTACCGCCTTGCATCATGGGATATGGGGCTGCCTCGAGCTGGTAAAAGTGACTCTCGAGCTTAGCAAGTGCCGAGTCGGAGCCGAGGATCGGCTCCGAACCCATCAAGCAAGAAAGAAGGCGAGAGAAGACAGCTAACATGGAACGTTATGGTAGGTACATAACTTCTCATTTTGTGCCCTAATATGCCTAATTACCAATTCCTTTAGACCTTCCCATGTTAGTGCGGCTTGGCACTTCCAATGCAATGAGATATAATATTTGATAAATATGACAATTGAAATCACCACCTTGAGCTGAGCTTTAGTAATATTATCAGGAGGGATATGTAATAAAGCAAATTGCCAAGAAAGTGTTGATTTTTCGTATCCCATTTTCTCCAGAATACCTTTAAGGGCACACCATAGTCTGTACACACATTTGCAACTCCAGAAAATGTGATATATATCTGCTACTTGATCCTTACAAAATGGACACAGAGAAGACGAGTTGGGATGAATTTTATTAATGATTGCAGGTGTTAAATACACATTATTGGTGATCATGAGTTGCGTATAAAATAATTTTTTAAAAGGGATATATTTAATACTTGATTTGAAAGCCTCTTTCATTAGTGCGGGAGTTATACTCGGGTCCTTATCTGACCAGAATTTAGAAAATACTGGCAAATTGTTAGATCTGATAGAGATTAATAACATATACATTGGAAGTCATTTTCTTTTTTAGCAGAAGAAGTTTCCAAATAACCTTGGCAATTTCGATATTTTCTCTAGATAAGTCAGAATGATCATAGTATGGATTCAATAGTTCAAAGATTTGTCTAGTTATTAAAGTATATTTATTGGATAAATTAAAGGTTTGCCTGATCTCTGATAACTTCAGATGTTTGACTAAGAAAAAGTCTGCCATGCACTTATCCTTAATAAGGGTGAAATTGTCCAGATTTATCAAGTTACCATTTAGAGTTAAATTGGGATTTAGATGTATTGGTTGGAGGGAAATGAACGCCTGCAAAAGTTTTAGCGAAGACAATAGTTTATGAAATCTGATAACGTTATATTTCAGGCCATAAAAGATTTTATATTTGTCTAGACTAACTTTGCTCAAGAAAGGTAAGGCTAGACTAACTTTGCTCAAGAAAGGTAAGGCGGATGGATTGAATTTAAGGGATCTAATATAATTGAAGTAAAGTAATACCCACTTAGGGTGCCAGGCATCTGAGGTATTAATATAGTTTGCTATCTTAATAATTCTACTACTTTGAATAATATCATAGTAAAGTTTGAAGTCAGGAAGAGAAATACCACCCAAATCCTTCGGGTAAGTAAGTTTAGAATACGAAATTCTCACCGATTTAGGAGACCAAATAAACTTAGAGAAGGTTGAGTGTAATTTATTGAAAAAGTATATAGAGGGATAATCGAATTAGTCGAGTTGAAAATATACAAGAATCTGGGAAGGATATTAATTTTTATAATAGTTGCACGTGCCATAAAGGGAAGCTTAAGTTGAGACCATCTCTTTAAATCCCATTGCACCTCCTTCCAAAGAGAAGAAATGTTCTCATGATACGAAATAGATTGATCAGTTGAGAAAGTTACCCCCAGGTAACGAAGACTTGAATTAACTGGAATAACATCAGAGGAAAAATTTAGGGGATATGGTGATGTGATATTAACCGGAAAAAATTTGAGATTTGTTTTTGTTAACTTTGTAGTTGGCAAATTTAGAGAAGATATTAATGGATTTCATGATTTTCTCTAAGTCCGAATTTGGTAAAGAGAGGTAAATATTTAGATCATCCATAAATGCCGAGAGGGGATACTAGTTCTAAATAGCTTGGGGATGATCTGATGAGTTTTTGTTTAATAAGAAGGAAGAGAGGCTCTATATATAGATTAAATAATAAAGGAGAGAGAGGGCAACCTTGTCTCGTACCATTAATTATGTTAATCCTCTCAGATATACCATTATTAATATGTAGTGTTGTATAGGCTTTGTGGTAAATGGTCTCAATAAATTTTGTGAACGATGTAGGAAAGTTAAATAGAGGCAGAATAGAGAGTAAAAATTTCATACTCATTCTATCGAAGGCCTTAGAAGCATCTATTGCTAGAGTGTACAGGGGGTACCTAGCTAAAGACGAGAAAGTTATCATAGTTTGTGTAGAATGCAGCCTGGGATGTTGTCTGGTCCCATGGATGCTGTGTTCTTGGCTTTGGAGAGTGTGGTTTTTACCTGTGCAACCGTAATTACAGGAACTTTGCATTCTTCTGGTATAGAGATGGGCTCTTTAGGGGGTGAGAGGGGGTTAAAGTTAGCACTGAACCTATCTGCCAGGATGTTGGCAATATCAGTTGGGTCTGTATATTTAGTGCCATTGTGCTGTAACTCGGAGCAGATCTGAGTGTTGCCATTGAGATTCTTGACATGGCTATAGAATGCTTTGTGGTTGTCTTTAGAATCAGTGGCGATTTTGTTTTCATAACTAGCTTTGGAGGATTTTATCAGGGATCGCAGCTTCTTGCTGAGGCTGACCAGGGAGCTCCTCCACTCATGAGATTTTACTCTTTTGCAACAGTTTCTTCCTTCTGTTGTACAGTTTGTTTATGGCAAGGGACCACCAGATTGGCTTCCTTTTTTTGGAGGATAGCGTCTTGGTTCTGTTTGGGATAGCACGAGCTATGCACTCGTGTAAGTGCTTATAAAGTGCAATTGTGTAGGATTCAGTAGTTGTAACTGTATTGTCCATCTGCATGGGTGTCATGAAGTTCACCACTTCTGTCTTAAGAAGCATGAAGTTTGGCTTTGGAGAATTTTTTACCGTAGTTTCCTTAATGGGGGGGGGGGGGGTGAGGGCAGTATGTGGATATCTAGGGTAATAAGCTTATGGTCGGATCGGACCAAGGAGGTATTTACTTCAGGTATGGAACACCAGTCACTCATGTTGGTAATGACTAGATCTAGGATATTGTTGCCCCTGGTGGGGGTGTGGATAATTTGATCCAGGGCATTGGAGTTTATGAATTCCAGAAAGCGTTAAGCGAAGGAGTTGGTACATGAGTAGTTTTCCCAGTTAATGGTGGGGTAGTTGAAATCGCCCATTGTTAGGGTGTTTGAACCCTAATATTTTCCATTATATCAAGAAAAGAGGAGTGGGAATCCTGGGGCATGGTGGGGGATCTGTAGCAAGCTACAATTTGCATTGCAGTTTTGCTCTTCTGCCTTAAATTTCTGCACAGGAAACTTTATTTGATTGTTGATAACATTGTAAGACTAGATAACGCCCCAAATCATGTTCATTGGCAGCAATTCCTTGAACATGTCAAAACTGATTTTGCTACTTACCCAGGAATTTCTTTTTGGTATCAAAGATTTTATGTATGTATCTATGTAATGTTTTTTATTTATTGGAGAGACAAGCCTGTTACTATCCCCTATCATTTTCAATGCTCAGACTACAAGGTGGATATCAGTTTTCCAGATATCCTTGTTTCTGTGCACTCGCATGACCTTAGATTACGTCTTTAGACACATACCCTCATAGAAATGAAGATTAGTAAACTTGAAGATTCATCATTCAGTAAAAGCCAGATCAGGTAAAGTTTTAGCAACTGCCATACCATTTTGTCTTCTCACTAGCTGCAGATATTTAGAATCCTTGTAGGAAGGGATCAAGAAGGGGGAGGGTTAGCCAACTTCATCTCAGTCATGCAATGCATTAATGATGATAGCTGATACTAGTACCGACTGCTGCAGGAAACGTTTGGAATAATGCTTCTTAAAGCTGGAGGTTAAACATATCTGACCTACTGACAGATTTGGGAGTTTGCTGGTGTCTGTGGTAATTTTTCTTAATATTTCTGGATGTGTCATTTCAGGCTCATTTGCAGACTTCAGCCTATTTAAGCTCAGAACTGCTTTTCCATAAAAAGCATTTCTGTCCCTTGTTTGCTCTTTTACATTTGCTGCTTCTGCCCAGTTATGTACTTTGCCATTTGCTTATGTCAGCACAGATTACATACACTTGTGTACTAATGCTTTTGCATTTTAAACTAATGCCTTTGTAATAGAGAATGGGTTATTTTAGATAACATTGAAAGTTCACAGATGAGATAGCAAATACAGCAGCTCTCCTGTGACTTTACAACTAAAATTATGGGTGCACTCATTTTTTGGTGCCAAATTTCTAATGCATTTCTCTTTCTCACCCTACAGACAAGAAAAAGCCCTGAAAAGTGATTTTTGTAAGGTAAGTGTGTAAAAGTTTTAAGTGAACTGCATACATAAAAGTACTAGTAGTTCAAAATGTTTGTACTTCCATATTTAAGTGTGTACTCGGTGACTTTATTGAAGCAAGTAGTATCCGTTAGCCAGCTTTGTATACTGTTGTACCAAATTTTCTATTAATTTGGAAAGTACTTTACCTTTTTGAAGTAGTATACAGTACAACTGTTTGACACTAGAAAGCACAAACTCTGAGCAGCAAGTAATCACATGAGAGCCAAAACTGAATCTCACACTAGAGCTAAAGAAGCTTTCTTGGATGGGCTTCACCCCCCCCCCACAGCACCTGTAATGAAAGTAGGAGTGTCCCCAACACCCCTTCAATGTATATATTGTAACCATGGAGAGTGGTGTACCTCAGAGAAAAGTACATATTCATGGAAAATCAGGTGTCCATGTTTGCACTTTAGAGTGTCAAACATCTGTCTTGATTCCAGACCACACGTGTGTAGTACAGTTTGATCCAGATGAACTCTATACACTCCACCTTTCCCTTTATATTTAAATAAAGGGTATAGTGAAATGGGAAAGTAAGGGAAGATAATTAAGGGAGCGCACTGAGGGATAGACCCTTGCAGTTAAAGGCAATAAAGAGGGAGGAGGAAGGGAAATTACATGTGATGAAAGGAGAACTGCATAAGGTGCAGAATCATTAAACAAGGTTAGGTAGAAGTTGAGCGGAAAGATGACTCAATATTAAAGACCTACAGTTGAATACTAGAAATGGGGTGACCAATCGGGTTGAGGGAAAAATAGGAAAGATGAGGATCTGGGATATTTGGGTGATGTAAAGTGTTAAAGGTAGGGTTTTCAAAGTTGAAAGTTCACCGAGAGTTGCCGATAACGAGAGCAATATAGAAAATAGGATAAGGGGGACTGCTGATGTCTGTGCAGACTTGTATATGACTAAGCATAGTGAAGAGGGTGGTAGAAAAGTTGGAGCTATGGAAGGGGAAGATAAAATGTGAATGGGGGGCACAGGAGGGATAGCACAGGGATGAGAGGACAAAACATTATAGTGACAGATGCAGTGGGGGTGATGTGCACCATATGAAAGATTGGAAGGCAGACAGTAAAGGAGTATTTTTTTAACGGATTTTTACAAAATTATGATTGAAAATATAAAGATATTAACAGATTGAAGAGTATTTTAAGGCATGAGGACTTTCAAGTTTTGGTCAGCAATAGTTATAGTGGTTGTTTGAGGAGCCAGCTGTCCAAGTGTGAAAGGTTTTGCCACAGTGTTTTGTAGAAACAATGGTGGAGATTTGAGAACTGTTCGCTGAGTAGATATGATTGGAACTTGTTAAAGGGAAGTCCTTGTCATAAAACAGGAAGATGGTAAGGTTAATGGACTGTCTGTAAATGGCAGCTGAAGTCCTGAGTCCAGTGTTTATATTATAAATGTATTCCCAAGATTGGCCAGACAATTTAAAATGGTTATCAAGAGGTAAGCCCTTGCTCCGAATCCCAGGTTACCATACGCTGTCAACTAAAAGCCAGCTCATGGTGAATCCTTCTGTCCCAGCAGCTCAAATCTGAGATGATCTCCATGTTAAGTTGCTGCCAAGGTAAACAGAGTCCGATGAGAATTAGTAACTGGCCTCACCACAGCACCCCTCCACACATGAGACTTTGATTACAAAAAAGAAAAACAAGCTATTTAGGATGTAACATTCGGGTGCAGGCAGCTACGTATCCCATCTCATCAGCAGCTAAGGGGTGCTGGGAGAATATCAGTGTCCTGTTGCCTGTGTTTTTCTCTCTTGCATGCCTCATCTCTGCTGTGTCTATTACCCTGATACCTTGGCTTCCACTGCTTTGACTAGCACTCCTGGTTATAGCATTAAGTCCATCATAGCCATAGCTGGTAATGTTGCCACCATAAAACTGGTTCACAGCATTGATTTACCAAGTGCTGATGCACTGTTTGCTGCCATACATGCAGTGTTTATTAATGAAATTAGCATTTGCAATATACAGAGCAGTGATGCTTCCTACAGAACTCTTGTGGTTTTAACAGCAACCTGTGCTGAGCTGGGTACTCTGATCGTAGCACTGCCAATCTATACCATCTTATTGTAGGCTTCACTGGAGACATTTCTGGCAGAATTAATTTTGGCATCTTCAGAACAACCTTTTGCTGGGATGATGCTTCTGCAGACACAACTAAATATCACTACAACCAATGGACATGCAGAACTACAGGATGCATACCACTGATCCACCTAGAAGCTTTTTGCACCCCTCTCTGCTTTATGAAGATAATACAGATAAGCAATAGAGATTTCTTTATCAAAATCTAACCCCAGAAGGTCTTCCAGAAAACTAGGCACATTGACTTCTGTGTGGAGTTTCTTTTAACAGATTTGGGTGATGAGTTGCTTCCCTGAGGTCACCTTTGGACATCCTCAAATTCAGCATATTTTTACATCTTGTGCAGGGGGGAAGGATCTCATGAGGTTATTACAGAAGTTGTACAATGTGCGTATGTCCACCCTCCATGAGTGCTCATGGTTGGGCCCACTCCTGATGGACTTGAGGGAATGACACCTTGATGGTCTAGGGGCACCTTTGATATGGTATCCTCAGTATCTAGAAGGTATGACTATGTTTCACATAACCAGGAGACTAGATGGACTTTTCATACAACCAAACTGCAGACTTTTTTGTCTCCACTGTAGTGCTAAAAAGATATGCAACCCCCAGAGCCATACTCCTTTCAACCTGTCTTTGAAGACATTTGAACCTGTTTGACAGACATGGTGTACTTCCAAAGATAAAGTTCAGATGAAATGCTCTATGTGGTGCAGGAGCCATCAGGGCAAGAGTCCAGGCTGAACCACTACACTCATGAGCATTATGAGCCACAGTAGCCCATGTCATTTATAGCCGAGGGTGTGTCCAGAGGTGTGGAAGCAAGCATATTTTAAGCTAACAGACATTGCAAAGGACTACAGTGACTGAGACAAAAATCTGCCATTGCATAGATTGGCTTTTTGCTTTCACAAGTTGGGAGGAACTGCCTGCAGCATATTTGGTCTCTGACCAGACTTCAGTTCCCTGGGCATCATGATTAATTTCCCCAAATTTTAGCTCCAACCTAAACGGTGTTGAATGTAGAGGTTACACTTTGGGCAACAAGATCTGCACAGTGTTCTTACTAGAAGAGAAAGTGACCATTCTGTAGTCTACACTGGGAGAATTCTTATCCATTGTCACTGATAATCAAGACCATCCAGAAACAAATGGATTTTGATGTCATCATGTTTGGCTGCACCAGTTGTGGTTCCCTCTGCTGTTTCCACACAGTCTGAGCAGGCCTCTTAAATCCATTTTCACTGGGATATTCTGATGGTCAAGACCACCGTGCTATGTTAGCTTGTACTTCTGTCCTACGGTACTGAAAATGGACATCATCTGGTCAGTTAGAAAGATATGTAATTGTCATAAAGATATGTGTAAGAAGTGTGACCATATTCAGTAACACTTTCCCCCTCACTAATCTATCTCCATGGGCTTGGGACAAACAGGCCAACCTCCATGTGCAATGCACCTAAGCCCCAAGCAGTCTATAACTGCAGGCTTTGGCAGTGCTGGCAAAACTCTATTTTGGTACCACTGGGTCTTCAGAAAATACTGGTACAGTTGTGTGGGACATCAGCTTGCTGTAATTTCGAGTACTGCTACTACAACCGCAGGCTAAGTAATATGTCTGTGCTGGATGACATGACTTAAGGTGTCCAACTTTAAGTATCATATAATGTAGACAGCCATACCTTTCCAAGGTGAGATATTCTTTGGGTAGGCTGCCAAGGACGTAGTCAAAAACCTTCAAAACTGGAAGCCCATATTTACTGTCAGGGAAGGTCTTCATGACCCATGGATGACTTTCTCTTTGTAGGCCGACCCATTTCCTTAAGCAGCGGCACACTCTTAGGTTGAGGGAGGTTACCCAGTGTCCAGTAGTGTAAACTTTTCCACAGTGTCCCAGGAAGCAGACTAATTTGGAAGTTGCTCCTGAAGTCTTAACTGCCCCACAAAATGTCACAGGACAAAAGTTCTCACTTGGAGAACCTTTACCAATAGCTGGTGGGTTCCAGATGTGACCTTGAACTGGCAGAGCTGTTAGGATGTTCCTAGAAATGGCTCCAGTTTTTGCACAGCTGCTAGTGAAGACCAGATTCTGTTTTTAAGGGGATTTAGAGCCTGCTCTAGTATTGAAGACAATCAGATGAGGGAGTTGGGAGTTTTCTATCCCATTCTGGAAGTTAATGGCTTTATTACTTCATTTATATTATATTCTGGATGATCTTTCTCCAGGGGGTCATGTGTCTGCTTCCACAAGTTGTCTGTATGGTGTTGCTAGACTTAGTAGGCCATTTTTGGCACATACACCTGGGGTCCACACAAGAAGCTCTCTTTGGTGGTCATTTGTAGTACTCTGTGTTACTGACTAGTCTCTCCTCTTTTTCTCAGTGTTTGCCACCAATGTGTTGGCTGTCTTGGCAGAGTCTTGCAGGCAGAATATTTCTTGTGTTCCCTTGCCTGGATGTCTTGCTGTTTGTGACCGTCATGGTCTTTCATACTGCAGCCCTAATCTTGGTCTGTTTGTGGTTGCATTCTCTGTGGATTACCTTAAACTATGACAAATCATCTCTTGCAGGTCCAGAGGATTACTGTGCTCTGGCTAGAGTTGGAATACTCTTCATTATCTGTTATTCCTATGCAGTGGTAGGGCACAAGAAGTTTCAGCTTTGGCAGCCTGCTTGAGGTCACAGATGTGGCTCGAGCACAGACATGCAATGTGCCTCAAGGTGGCCACTGTCTTCACAATCCCATATGTAGATGTTTTGCTGGAATATCAAGTCCAGTGAATGTCCATGATTACCTCTTCAGAGAGTTGGCTTCATAATCAAAAGAAGTTCAATGGTGAGTTCCATAATTTGTCATAATCCTAGACTGAAATCACCTAAGGTCATCCAGTCTGAGTCAGTGAGGAAGTTTTTGTATTTTGGCAGAAAGATAGTATGTGGATGGTACACAAAGTTAAGTCTAGTTTACACTCCTGGACCAATGACGTACTCAAAGGAGTTGGTAGCTCAATGCAAACCTAGTTCATTTCATACCTAGGCTGCTAACAAGTAGCCACCCTTCCACAAATATTGCTGTCTAAAGTTCTGGATACTGAAGAACCCAGCAAGAACAGCAACTTGTCATCTAGCCAGATCTGTGTTATAAATGCCAGGTAAACAGTTGCAAAGTATCAAATATTAAACAGGTTTAATTGTGAATGTGCCTGGCTTATAGCAGAAGACAGAGTAGGAGACAATAGGTAATGTCTGCAAGCCAATAATGTAACACTGACTCCATAGGGACTGTAGAAACATATCAGGAAAGTCCGTCCCACTAAAGATTTCCCCAGTGGTGCAGGACAACACCCTAAATGAAATCTAAAAGTAGAAAAGGGGATGTGAAACCCCTATCTCTGTTACCCTTTCCCCTTTAAGACTTAGCATTGCAAAGGCATAGCATAGCTGTGTGATGGAGAAAAGAATGGTAGCTCAAACAGAGGGTACAGAGGCCCATAGAATAGTTTCACATAATAGAAGGGAGGATATGCTGGAAACATGTTAGAACAGGGTGGGTCACAGAAGAGTTGATCAATATTAAAGTAAAAAAAAAAAAATCTAAAAAATAAACACTAAAAATAAAAAAAAAATAACCAGTCTTTCCAAGATCCAGAGTGACATACGTGGGTAGCTAAGGTTTCAGGCTGTACACCATCCCAGTTCATTTGCCTTAGTCCAGGGGTACTTTATCCCCAGAGCAAGTAAACAGAGTTTCTTTTTGTGTCCATCTCTTTCAGCAGTTTGCAGAATAAGTTAATTTGATGGCTTCAGTAGATTGCTTTATTTTATTTCAAAATAGCAGTAACACACACCTCCCCAGTACTCCAGATATTTTTCCTAGTCTGATGGAGGTGGGAGAGGCAAGGTCCGCAGGCAGAAAAATCTGAAACTATTGAAAAAAAAAATCTGCAATGCAAAAAGCAACCTTCAAATACATTAGTATTCAGCAAGGTTCGGAACTCCATGAGAAATTTACAAATCCTAGACAATATCCCGATGTTCAGGCAGGTATACTGGCAAAATATAAAACCAAAGAAACAGATTTGAAAGCAGTTGCAAAGGATCCAAACTGCTGAAGCTGTTTCAGTGCAGAAATAAAAAGAACACAACTGATTATAGTTCATATTATCCCGTGGAGCTGTGTTCAGCCAAACCCCTGTCTGCATAAAGTTAATCCAAATACAGTCAGTAAGAGTCAAGTAGTATGATTTGTATTCTGCAGGAGTATGGTATAATTAAATGAGATGTAGAAAAAGTAGTATTAAAGTGCTGTACAAAAGCATGCTATTCCCGTGAAATGGTACAAGAGCAGCCAACTGATACCATGCTCATACTAGTTAGAATCCCATCTTGAACTATTTTTAAATAGATTTCATCTCTTGAGATTAACTATTCTGTGCTCCCAGGAAGTCAGATGTGTGTGTGTGTGTGTGTGTGTAGGTGTGTGTGTGTAGGTGTAGGTGTGTGTGTGTAGGTGTAGGTGTGTGTGTGTGTGTGTGTGTGTGTGTGTGTGTGTGTGTGTGTGTGTGTGTGTGTGTGTGTGTGTGTGTGTGTGTGTGTAGGTGTGTGTGTGTGTGTGTAGGTGTGTGTGTGTAGGTGTCTCACAAGTACCTTTATAAAAACCTAAAAGCTGACTATTCTATAGTCTCCACTGAATAAACAAAACTTGTATGCAAGGGATCAACCAGACATCCCCTACCTAATGACAAGGGCAGGAGATTATTACACAGATGTGGGAAGAAAGCTTCTACCTCTGCTACCCTGGAAATGAGAGCTTTGAATTGCCAGTTCCATATGCTGACATACCTGGAATCTCTCCAGGACAAAATTATAGCGAAGATGGACTCTATGTAGATAGAACCTTAGCTAGGAAAATCCAGAGACAGCCAGAGAAGCTTTGCAGGTCTCCAGATCTGTAAGATGTGGCTTTGATGCCTTGAATGATTCTTGCAGAGCAGCTGCCAAAGATTCTGTTATCCACAAACATGGCTCAGGAACCCCCACCCCCTGTTGGATCAGGTAAAGGCTGTGAACTACTAGATGCGCACTAGACGAGAAATTTCTTTTTGGTCCTGCAGGTGAACTTTTTTTTGAGAAGCCGGGTAAGAATGGAAAGCACATTAAAGATGTGAAAGAATTTTTCCTGTTTCCAACCCCAATAATTTTTCCTGTTTCCAACCCCAAGATAAAGTAGGAATGATTCTTCTAAACCTTTGCTTCATCCACCTAGACGAGACAAGGGGGAGGCCTCCCTGTGGCAAAAGACAGACAATCCAGGAGATGGCAATCAGAAAAATCACACTGAGCAGAGAACACCAAGGAGCCCACCCAGCACAGAGACCAGCTGCGACTTTGTTCAACCTCAGCCTCCCATATGCCTTCCCAACCTCCATATAATTATTTTATATACTTTAATATCAGACAGCATATGATGTAATGAATTAAAATAAAACTCCCTATCCATCACTACTGTCATGCCTCCCTCATCGGCAGGTCTAATAACCAGAGATGTATCTGTTTGGAGATGTTTCAGTGCCACCTTCTCTTGTTTAGTTATATTTACATACCCGTTATGTTGGAGATGTTTCAGTGCTACCTTCTGTTGTTTAGTTAGATTTACATACTTGTTATGTTGCTCTTTATTCCTAGCCATATTATATATTTCATCTTCACATATTTTTCCAAAAGCTTCTAAAATGGGATGGTTTACAGGTGTATAGTTGCTAAGCTTCTTATATTGATAAATATTACTACCTGTATCTATAGGAAAATTATTTAAAATATTTAATATAAAATCATTACCTTTGTGGAAATACATACAATGCAACA